>NC_038253.2:6291116-6521775 GCF_000004515.6 Glycine max
GTGATATTGATATATTTTTTCTTCGTTTATGAAAAGATGAAAACTTCTGTCAAATTTTTTACTACTGCCACTAATGGAAAGAAGATATAGACTTTCACCAGCATCTATTTGATTTTTCTGCCCAATCCAGTCAACCTAATGTGTAAAAATCATTAAAATATGATAAATAAATGGGGATAAAGTTATATAAAAAAAAAAAACTACTTAAGCATAATGCAGAAACTGTAATAGTACATGTTCAGGATATGCATCATCACCATCAAAATAGAACTCTGGTCTTAGACCTTTGGTTGGATCAAACCCAGGTTTTATCTGTGACACAGTACTTGTGAGTATTATGAGAGCATCTATATCTAAAATTAAGATTTGTTGATACTCCAACATATGTACATAAATCCTGATTCTACTGCCATGGTTACAAAGCAACCAAGGTAAGTAACAAGTTGTAAAAGGAAAGAACTAAGGTAAATACACTCAAGGCAGTTTCACACTTAAGCCAACAACATTCTTCAAATTATAACGAGTTTTCCATTGACAAAACTAAAAAGAAACTAAAAATTATGTATCGGAATCAAATTATAATGCATCTTTGTATCTGAAATATTTGTAACGCATCATCACGTCAGTTTATAGAAATTTGATTGCATGTGGAACTTAGTGAGCAACTTATGCCAATGGTAATCAGTTTTTTTCGTTAAAAAATTGTATCCAATCAAAACTACTTGCCTGCAATTCAAGGGGCAAACAACCATGTAGGGGAAGGATTGTAGCATCAATGCAAGAACCTTCCTCCGGAGCACAAACCTTGTCTACTAACTTAGATACCAACTTCTCTATGTCATCCTTCATGAAGATCATTTGAAACTTATTCAATCATCACATCATATCAGAAACTAAGGAATTTCGGATACAGGTTAATTCTTGAAAACAAATGCGTACGGACACCAAAAAAGGGAAAGAAATCTCAGGAAACTTCAAATAAAAAAAAAGGATTGTTTCCCCTAAATAAGTTATAATCAAAACATGCACTAAGATTTACATTTTGGAGTAGAAAAGTATAGGGTAAATATAACAACAAAATCATGCACCAGATATTAATTGTATAGTTTCAAATGATAAGACTAACTTATTAAACTATCTTCAACCATAAAAAATGACCTGCAACTGGAATTGCCGGCAAGATACAATTGGAGTAAACACTAACCAGCAATCAAATAATCACCACCAAGCAATCATTAAACTAGAAGGAACTTTACCGAGAATTCCGATAAGCTATGCAAACAAAAAACGAAAGATAACCGCATAGTTACGTTGTTATATAGTGTCACCTTACGCCACCAGGGCAACAAACCCAACCTACCAAGATGAAAAGTTAGGCACCAACTGCTTTCACCAGAGTTTAAGTCCTCATACAATTTTTACATCACACTTGGAACAGAGTCTGAATTTGATATTTAAGGATATACTTCCTCTCTAAGGTTGAAAAACATAAAGCAACTCATACTTTAGATATCAACCTCATAAAGTTTCTTTAGACAGCCTGTGGATTCAATGGGGAAGCGCCTCGACAAGAAAAACAACCTACATCATTCTGAGCATGTTAGTGTTCAATGACATAGCAAGGATTGTGCCATTTGAAAGACAACAACTTACCTTCCACCATACAACAAAAATCCAAGAGCAGCAAAGAATGATATAACTGCAAAAGAACATTAAAGCAAAGTTCACAATACTAATTAAACAACGTAATATTGTGGAAATTTAGCCGTTCTTTCCTTCTGGTCAATTTTCAAGACTTAGTCACTTTGGCACTAGACAAGCCACATAATATTGTGGTAATTAACACTTCATGAATAAGTCCCTGTTTATTGAATTGAGAATGAAACACATCAGCTACTGCATCATGATGTTTAAATATGTAAAATGCTCTTTTCCTTTTTCTCAAGCAGTCCTTGATGAGCAGGATCTCAGAGGTTATATATTGACATATGAATAAATTATTAACAGTTTAAGCGATACCTTATAAGATAGCTCCAACTTGTCCTCGTACTTTGTGTTAGCTAATGTATAGTTAATTAGCTACAAATTACCTATGAATTTTATTCCTAGTTAAAATTTCATGTGATATAGCATTTCTTGTGCCTCATTGTACACATGCTTATTTCTTCATATCAATTTTTTTTTAAAAGCTAATAGGAAACTTTCATTAAAGTTCTTCATTATCAGATTGAGTTTAGATCACTCTAACACCATCAAAATCAATAGTCAAAATCGATCTCTCTTTAAAATTAATTAAGTATATACAATTTTTTAATCCCAATTCTCTTATTAATAAATGAATATAGCTGTTATAATTTGTAATTAGTAATTAAATTTATTGAGATTAAAATAAATTTCCTTCATTTGCATAGTTTGGTTTCCCGGCCGGTTCAAATATTTCTCTCCTTCTCCCGTGTTAACATTTTGATAGCCCACCCTAACATCCTAAGGCTAGAAATAGTCTGGTTGAAATTCTTGCTCTTCACTTGTCTACTACACACACGCAAAACCGCTAACATGAAAATGTCAAAAGTAAGTGTAACGTGAATCTTGCTTTGCAATTACGTGGATCAGATTTGTAATACACGTGATGTGAGCTGCTTTGCTCCTACATACACACTTTCAAAATCTTTTGCCTCTTACACTCACAAGTCACAAGCCCTATTTTTTTTTTTTTCATGAATCGAACATAAATACTAGAAAAGTTATTATAACTCACACATTCTAAAATATAAAAAGAACTTACGTGTGAATTATTTTGTTTGATAGGTTTCAAATGTTTTGATGAGGGGCAGTTGGGTGTTAGGATATCCTATCCTTGACATATGTATATTTTGTGATTGTGTAAGGGTGGGTATCATATCCTCTCTCTTAATATTTTTACTATGAAAATTATAAAAATGACCGATATTTGAATAAAAAAAAGATGATAAACATAATGGAAATTGAATCCAAGAGCAATTAAAATATTAAAAAATATAATATTAAATCGTTTTTTAGTTATTTATGAGACTCAATTTTCTTCATATTTGATCTTATTTTTTATTCATATATTTATTGAATTTCATAATTTTTATGTAAGTAAATCTATTGAAATGATTTTTAGGTTTTGAATTAGTAAAAAGAATTCATTTAAAGATACATTCCAAAATTAAAAATAATCATTTTGACTCACTCTAAAAATGTAAAAAATTAAATTAGAGCTTCCAAAACATAAAAAATCAAACATCTAATTTTGCCTAAAAAAAAGGGGTCAATAAAGAAAATTAAAATTAATAATTATTAATTATGTAATTAATAATCTATTTTATTTTATTTTTTGCTTACAGCTTAATAATCGAATATAAAATATTGGTTTCCTCTTGTAAGAAAGCATATCTTTGACATCGCAAAAAGCTAAATCGAAGAGACGAAAGGTAAATAATGAATGGAGTTGGATATTTGATGATGGAGAAGAGAAGACGTTTCCTCGGAGTACAATACAGTGTTCTGTTCCTTAAAAAAGTTATGTGACTGTGAAGCAGTGAAACGATGAGGAATCTATCAATAACCTTCGGTTTATAATCTGTCTTGTTGTTGACACGTGTCGGGTAGCGCTAACTTGTGTCTTGTCGACACAGCCGTTAATAACGTACGGTGCTGTTTTCTCTGTATGACTGTAAGTGTAAGTTATTGGAGCTTTGCCCACTCAAAAGTAGACACGTCGCATCCACTGTGACTTTTGCGATGACAGTTTTAAGATGCCATCCGTCCTTCTGTTTCATTTTTACATATTTTAAGGCAGTTTTTTTTATTTTTAATCTTTGAAAAAAAAACATGTTTTATGTTGTGTAACATTGGTTGGACAGAGATAAGCTACTGAAGACCAAAGTGCAGCTTGCTTGTGACGATTTTAAAGAGAATTATGTTCGTGTTTACAAGGCACCATCACCCCTAAGCCTAATCCATTAATCATTACCAAGGCACCATGGGGGGACATATGAACCAAACCCACAGGAGAAATAAAAAACCTCTCTACCTAAATCTGTAAGAGGGTAAACCTTCTCTATCATTTGAAAAAATAATTACTAATGAAGTCCATGGAGGGTAAACCTCGCCACCAGCACAAGTGTTTTTCTCCCCATAAATATGACTAGCTAAAAAAGGCATAAACCTAGTTAACTGAAAAGACATTTGGTCTAACTGATCACAACTTCTTTCCTCTTGCAATTCGTTCAGCAATTTGTAATCAAAATACCAAACTATCACTCTCACCGCAAAAGTTACAATGTACAAAGGAATTGAATTTTATGTATGTTTAAAAAAGGAAGCGAGATACCTTTCATGATTATCCCATTTCATGTACACATTTATTATTCATAATTTATCATTTACTTACTTTTGAAAATCATTCACAATCACAAGTAATAACTATCTAATTAATATCTAATTTTTTGAGATGATAATTATTACATCTAACTAAAATAAAGACAATTAAGACAAATGGTGCAAAATGTCTTTTTTTCAACTATTATATGTTAACACTAAAACAAATACATGTGTAGAATTATTTTGAATTTCATTTACAATTTTTTATATTCAGTTTTTTACGCCCACTTATATATATTTTTTTCATTTTATCCCATTTAATTATTATTATATTTATAATTTCTTTCTTTTTTTTCTTTCCATTTCTCTTTTCACTTCATACGTATACACCTAAGTTGCCTTAAATTACTATTATATGATAAAATACATTTTTAATCCTTGAATTATTAAAAAAACGAGATTATTCTCTGTATTTTTACTTTGATCAATTTGATCATTGAACTTATGAAAAATAGTGGTTTTCAATTTGCCCCTTCTCACAAACGGTTTTCACCCCAAAGAAGGATGAAAAATCATTATTTTTGTAAAGTTTAGAGATCAAATTAATCAAAGTTAAAGTTTGGGGACTAAAATCAAATTTCACCCAAATTACAAGACTAAAAATCTATTTTATTGATTGAAATTTGTATTCATTTAGTAGAATTTTATTTAAAAATAGTTTACGTACATAAATTTACTAGCCAAAAGTAATAAAAAAAATCACACATAAATTACACCTACTAAATTATTCTATAGAAAATTTACTACTTTAACAATTCATTTATTTATTAGTATGGAATTTGAGTCTTATGAATGAAAAAAAAGTAATTGATTAGACATAAGATTCTACTAAAGTTAAAGCTAATTAGATTTTTTGAGAGAGATTAATGATCAACAAAGTCAATAGATATATTCTATAACAATAACATGATAATAAATAAAAATGAGTGATTGCAAAATTGATTGTAAATGAAATTTGTTTTAAAAATGTTATTTTATTAAAATTAATTTGAAGTAAAGTAATTTATATTCAAATATGTTTGTTCTAAAAGTTACACTTTTTTCACTTTCAACACAAAAGTTACATTTTTTCCACTTCTATTAGAAATTTTGTAATAAAAGAATAAAATTCTCATTCACAATATAAAAAGTTACCTCATGTTTACTTTTATTTAAATTAATTTTGGTTAAAATTAAATTTGAGGTAAAATGATTTATGTTTAAATATTTTATTTTAAAATTAAATTAGTATTATAAATTCAGTATAAAATTTTATATCTAACACAAAAAATTGTTTCAACTCCAAAAAGATCTTTAGGCATATAATCAATACCTCAATATATAACCAAACATACGAACATCCATAATTAAATAAGATGATATTTCAATATGATTTTAAATAATTCAAATCTAAACATACCCTTCCAGTTGCTTTTAGGAGCAAAAGCTAATTTAGTTTGAGACAACGAGACATCATTTTTTTTTGTTGTTGTTGATAAATTGCACGTACGTTTGATTGCCTCCATACTTGAGTTTGTCTGCCTTCAATGCCTATAAAAAAATAGGCTACTTAATGCAATTATGCAACAAATAGCTCAATTAAGCCTCCATACTCTAAAACTTCTTTATTGTCCTGCACCTAAGAAGTAAGAATGCTCCTTTTTTCCCCTTAAAAGAAAATAAAAAAAGAAAGCAAACAATCAAGCTAGAAAAATTGATGTTCTTTCTTTTTGCTAATAAAAAAAGAATGATGTTCTTAACCTGACACCTGTATCTCATGTGTGCCAATGTTAAATCTGGTTGGTGATGAAAGTGAACACAACCCTACTTACTAAATATTTCCTATTCAAGCATAACCAAAGTCCAATGAAATAGTAAATATATGTCATGCAGTTAGACTAATAAAGTTTTGGATGTGGCCAATGTGATGCATCATAATATACTGTGGAATTGTGGGAAGTTAATGACCTAGCTAGATATTTTTTTGGCAACCTATGGACCCCTATATAGTTAGTAGCCTAATAACAATGGCCAAACAAGGATTAAGTTCAACTTTTTGGGGTACTAAGATAAGGTACAAACGAGATATTTGAGAAAGTATGTCAAATTAGTATGCAAGCACAAAAAGTTTCCAATTTTATTGTTTAGCTGATTAAACATATATATTATAGTGGCTATACGGCAGAGAGATGAAAACCAAACATCACAAGGCAACCTTTTTCAGGTTTCATCTTTTATTTCCTCTCTTGCACTATTGTTTTATCCCTTTTGGTACCCTAAGCAAAGAGACCATTTAAAAAAGCACTCTCATCTCTTAACCAATACAGGAAAGGGAGTTTCCAGAGAGTGTGTGTTAAGAGAGGTAGAGAGAGAAACAAAAAAGATGGGAAGAGGGAGAGTTGAACTGAAGAGGATAGAGAACAAAATTAACAGGCAAGTCACATTTGCCAAAAGGAGAAATGGGTTGCTCAAGAAGGCTTATGAGCTCTCAGTACTTTGCGATGCTGAGGTTGCCCTCATCATCTTCTCCAACCGTGGCAAGCTTTATGAGTTCAGCAGCACCTCAAGGTATTTATACATACATATATAAACTCTATTGGATGTGCTTATGTGTGTGTCATGTTTTTTTCGAATGAGTGCATAAGTGCAAACATGTTGGCAATGATTTTTCTTTTACGCACAAGTGTTTTTGTTAATTAATTTGGAGCATTTTTTGTTCAAGATCTGTGCTTCAGTGCTTCTTCTTCTCAACCTCTAACTATTTGCTGATTGATTCAAACTACATATAATTAAGTTTTCATCAGCTTACACCCAAAATTAAAAAGATCTTTTTTTGCCTTCCAATATATTATTCCATCTTTGTTTTTTTTCCTTTTTCCTGACTTGTGGGAAATGTAAAGTTCCCATCTTTCCTCTCTGCTTTCTTTCTACAATTTTATAGGCAACAAACGAAGTTGTTTTATTTAATTCCTATACTTCATGTGAAGATCTGAAACTCTATCTTTTTACCCCTCTATATGAGGAATGAAGGAGTGTCAAAAGTGGGAAAATTTTCGTTTTTGTATCTTTCAGATGTTGTTTTGAAAAAGCTTTGCTGCTTCTTCTATTTCAGATGGGACACACATACCCTCCCGGACTAGGGCAAGATCATTTCTGGAATAGAAGAGTGTAAAAATCATTAATCCTTTGTTTTAAAAAAAATTGTATGAGCTAATGTGAATTTGGCTTCCTAACTGACCTCTTAATTTTTTTTGCCAAAGTTTGTTAAATTTATTTAACTTGGTTCGTTTTGATCATTACATAAAAGAAAAACATGAACTGGCCTAATAATAACCAATTGATTCAATTTTTTTTATTTTTTATTTCTGATTAGAGACAGTGCATTAACCGTCCAGGTCAGGATTTACTGTTGTGATTTGGTGTCAGAGATGGGATGTTTGATACGAAAACCTGTTTTACTTTGCATTACAATTTAAGGATTGCTCAGACCCAGAGAGAAAGAGAGAGAGTGTGTCCTTTAGCTTCTAAGGCTGTAAATCAACGTCTATCCTCAAAACCGTTGTGGAATAGCTGGTTTGATATGCAAAACTAAAAGACAAAAACACTTTTTTTTCTTCTTTCAGAAATTAAATATAGTGGTTAGTGACTTAACATGGTTCAAATGAAAGAATAGAAGATTATATATAATTAATTGAAGCAAATAACGAGTAATCAAACTAAAACTCCTACATTTAATTTATACTGTCTTGATCCCTTTGACTTATCCATTAATCTATACATTTTCTTCCTTCCGCTTCATGTTTTCTTCAAAAAATGACCTTGTAAATCAAGCTTTGTTCTTCTTTTCTTCTAATAGAAATCTCTCTCATACACTTCAAAGGTTTTGATGGTGTTGTACTAAGTTTTTCTTGATCGTTAGAAATTAGCTTTGTCTTAGGCTTCACGACTTTGTGGATACATATGAATGCAAATTGTCGTGTTCTATCTAGATGCGTCATGGTTTTCAACTTTTCAATAGTTATTAATTAATGTCTCCAAAACTTTAGTGTATAATGGTTATTGTCATTGTTTTTATGACCATTGGGTCATTGTATGGTCTCTCAAAAAACGTAAACTAAGAAGATATTTGAATTTGACGGTTACCTGCTGCGAGAAATTTAAAAATTGTCTAATTAATTAACTGTTCGGCCGTAGATAGGGAGAATTTACATGCATAAAGTTGCATTGGTTTACATTCTTGACATATTGAATACATGTTCTTGTTCATAATATTTCCAGTTAAGAATATTTTTGCTTTAAATTTACTTGGTAAAAGGTTTTGCATTCCTTTTTATCTCTTCCCAGCAATAACTTTAGTTAACTTTGTGCACAAAATCCTGCGATCACTTTTTCAAGAGACGATATACTATACCTTAATTTTGACCTTAAGATCATTAAATTAATTATAATGTTTAGTTTATTTTTCACTGTCGATTATTTTTATATTATAATCAAATTATCACAAGCGTTTGAAAAATTAGACTTATTTAATTATGTGATTAATAACACGGGATTGAGTGAAAGTATTTTTTTTACCCTAATTAACAATAGATAAAACAAAAATCATTTTACAATATGCCTACATGTTGAATAATTTGGATTTTAGCATTTTAGGCTCTTTAGCATATGGTCAGCAGGAGACGTTAAAGGTAGAAAAAAAATTAAAAAGACTGAAGCAGTATATAATGTAATATGTTTATAATGTGATCCATAATCTCTAGCTATTTAACTAAATGTACACATACAAATCAAGCAATCATTTAGATAAATAATATAAAAATGTCGGCTAAAATGATGGCTTGTCTTCCAGTCAATATGTCATTATTATTGTTAAAAGAAAAATCCTATACGACAACAATACCAGAAATAAATCAAGAAAACATGGAAAGTATAATGCAAGAATAAGAATACTAATTAGTTAATTAAAGCATATCAAGAAGTTTTATCGATCTTGAAATGCAAGTATAGGAAATGTATCGATAGTGATGTTTTTAGCTGCTAAAAGGGACAGCATACTTTTCCTTTCAAATAATTTGATTTGATTAAAAGGAATATTAAAGTTTAAACCGTTGGATATTCTAATAATACTCACAACCTTTTGTTTGCTTGCTCTGTGTATATATTTGTGCCAATTGATTTGTAGGCAATGCCATATCATAATTGTTGTGATTTGTGTTGCTTACTTTTGATCAACTCACGCGTGTTTACATTTTCCGAAAAATTGAAAGAAAAGAGAGAAAATTTGCTATGATTCTATTATTTGATAAGACCCTTTGGAATAGCTAATCCCTAGTAAAGCTAGACATTAGCAGGTCACAAGGTTTCAAATTCTTCATGAGTGTGTGTAGTGTATCTGTTGACTTATTATAAGGGCCTACAGATCATACTAAAATGTTTTGTTCGCATATGTATGAAAACTTTTGTAGGAATTTATAGATGGTTTGCAGTTATGGTTCCACTTCCATAGTCATTGAGTGGCTACCAATTAAATTAACAATGTTGCATACACACACATGCATTTTTCTCTGCTTAATTAGGGTTTAGGGTGTAGACTGTACAGTATTTTCTCACTCCAAATATGCAGTTTTCAAACTTAATTATTATCTTGCAATTTTTCGTTCAAAAAATTATCAAAACTTCTCATTTACAAAGCAATGATCCCATATGCTGATTGAGTTGTTTCTTAATGACACAGTATGATGAAAACACTGGAGAAGTACCAGAAGTACAGCTACAGTGCACTGGAGACCACCCGTCCAATTAATGACTCTCAGGTAATTAAGTCTTCTTTTATATCAGCTATTAATTACAAGAAACAATTTTCTTATACAAATATGCTACTATTGACAGAACTATCAGGAATATTTGAGATTAAAAGCAAGGGTAGAAGTTTTGCAATGTTCTCAAAGGTAATTAACTTACCTGCTATGTTTTCAGATTTAAAGTTGATATTCTATATATTGTGTCTTTACTATATATATATATATATTGAACATTAAGAGTCTATTGTAAAAAAAATAAAATATTAAGATTCTAAATAATATGTAGGAACCTACTTGGGGAAGATCTTGCCCAAATGAATACAAATGAGCTAGAGCAGCTTGAGAATCAACTGGAGACAGCACTGAAGAATATTAGGTCAACAAAGGTAAGCTTCAATTTCAATAATCAGCATTCTACGTTATTTGCACTTCTCAAATATCAGTTTTAGTACAAAAGAAAAGGAGGTTTTGGGGATGTTTAATTATTTCTAAAGTATATTACACTTGTTAAATTTCTTGATTAGCTAGCTCGGATTAATTAGTGTTCTTTCTCTTTACAAATGCTTTCACATCTCTTTTCTGTTTTCTCTTTTATTAATTTCTTAGATAGATTTTAACATATATTTTACAATATTTTTCAGACTCAATTCATGCTTGACCAACTTTCTGATCTTCATCACCGGGTAGGTTCATGTTTTTTATTCCTTAGAACATTCTGATACCGTCCTATTCTTTGGTGTAACCTTGGCTTTTACAAATTCAATGCAGGAAACATTGCTTATTGAAACCAATAATGTGTTAAGGAGTAAGGTAATAATTATTTCCAAATCAAGTGCAAATTTTTATTTAAAGTTTTGATTAGATTATTAGTTGTACCTTGTACATACTCATTCGTATAGGTGATCTGATCAAACTTCAATTTTTATTTGGTGAAGCATTCTCGATATTGGCTAGTAGCTAACTAGCCTTGCAAGGATATGAAGAAATGAGCTTTTTTTTTTTTTTATATCAATATTAGTGTATTACCTAATTTGGAAGGTTCAACATAATATTAGTTTCATTAATTTCAGGTTTTTATTTTATTATGACCTTTTTCCCCTGGTAATAGGACCATAGTTACCTTGACAATAACTTACAATCCATGAATACTGATTCTTATTAGCTTGAAATATTAGTTCTTATCATTATGAAATCACTTCAGGGTATGGTAAGCTAACCGGAGGGTAAATTTATGTTATAAAATCTTTATGATAAATGAATGAGGATTGTATCTAGTAGAAGGGATTGCACCCTTATAATGTGGTGAATCACGACTTCTATTGTAACAAGGAGGCGCCTTCATATTTCACATTTAGTGTTTAATGCCTCAATCAAATTAATTGTTTCTCATAAAAGATACGTGTAGAAAAAAAAATAAAAATCTTTGATATTTACTGATTTACAATTTAGTTTTAGCTGTTAAGTTTTTTTTCATATCCGTAAAAATTAAAAAAATATTAGAAAATTTATAATAACTCGTGTATTTGTTCAACCAACTGATTTAAAATCTTGTTAGGTTGCTTTTTGATAAAAATAATCTCTGTTGAAACAGTTGGAAGAAACTAATAATTCACAAGTTCAAGTAAGTCTAGCTTTGGAAGCTGGAGGGCCTAGCATCCAATACACCAACTTTCCACCTCAATCAGAGGGGTTCTTCCAGCCAATGGGAGTGAATCCCACCTTGCAAATTGGGTAAAGTCATTACACAAAAATTAATTCCCAAAAATATATACTTTTCTGCATAAACTTCTCAATTTTTTTTACTTTAATATGCTTTATTCCTTTTTGTAGTACTCTATCTACAAAGTGTGTTTTATTGATTGCAGGTACAACCAGACTAATCCACATGATGCAAACGTTGGAGCTTCATCCTTAAGTATGCATGGATTCGCCTCTGAGTGGATGCTTTGATGATATTGAATTTACATATGTGCCATAAAGAACAGAAAAGAAAACTAGTCATGGATGTGTTGAACACTTCCATATAATATATATATATATATATATATATATATATATATATATATATATATATATGTTTCCGTTTCGTTTTGTTATGCATCATTTATCAATGTTTGAATAAATAAAAATTGCGAGTAGTATTGTCATAAAAAAATTTATGAACCTAAAACGCTGTATATTTGTATTGAAGTTAAAACATGAAGCCATCCAATGGGTCACTGAACTTGGTTCATAAAATGTTGTGTTTGAACTTGATTGTAAAACCGTCATTGATGGCATTTTGGCAAACTCTATCTAATGATTTTTCTTATTTTTATGTTATCAAAATGTAGATTTGCTTTTTTTCCTTTTTAAAATTTTATGGTGAATTTTATTAGGAATCAAACCAATCATGTCCCTCACAGTTTAACTAGGACATCAAGATTATTAGCTAGGAAACATGTTTTTGAGCATATTTCCAGTTGTACTCACTTTCTTTTTCTGAATGAAATTTAAGCTTTTATGCTTGGGATGAGTACCACTATCCTTTGATATAATTAAGTTTGAATCTATATTATTTTTCATATTATCTGAGATAAAAAATACATTTACTTCCTTAAATGTTTCACTTTCTTACCTTAATTCTTTCTCTATAATTTTTAATACCACTAAACTATGTCTTATATCTCATTTTTGCTTTATTTAATTACAATGGTAAGCTCATTATAAATAGTTTTAACAATAATAATAGGGAATAAGTTAAGAATGTATAAATAAATATAATTTATCCTTGCATCTACTTATTTTTTGACTTTTTCTTTCATATACATACTCAACCTGAGACAAATAAAGCATTGACTTTATATAGAGAGAGAGCATGACTCTTGTAAGAACAAATATTTATTTGAAAATATAAAAACAACAAATAATAACATTTTCTTTTCTTTTCTTTTTCTTATGTGGATCGCACACTCCATTTTTCCTCAATTGATTTTAACACTCGATCCTCTTCCTCAATCACTTTCGACTTACTCTCATGACCTAGCTCCATCCAATTCGTTTCCTGAGAAGAAGCTCAATGGGTTAGACAATTTCAAATACTAAGATGTTGTCCGTATGACTTTATGATCAAGCCGTCAATTCCTTAATGCCTAGGATCAATTCTTAACATGAATTTTTATTGAAATTCTGACATTTTAATAAATAAAAAAAGAAAAAACCTGTACTCGTTTAAAAATAATATGAAAAATGAGTAATTATTTTTATATAATATACTATTATGACTACAGCCCTACCATTAGGTGGTTTCATTGTTGTTAAAATAAGATTCTACTTAGGATCGGAAAAGATATGAAAACTTGTAACTCGAGGATCATTAATTATGCAAGTGACCTATCAAATCTTTTTATAGAAATTTGTAACATCAATAATTAGACCATGCAGATTAAAAATGTTTTTTCATATATAAAAGAAGAGATTATTTGATTTATTTCCATATCCATCACAATATATATATAATAATTCAAGTATCTATTTTAAATGCATATCCAATTTTTGCACAAGGATTCTATTTACCTCTACTTAAAACACTTCTATATATACATATTTCTATTACTATTATTCTTTAATTTATTATATCATATTTATGATGTGTTTGTTTAAACTAAAAAAAAACTTTAAACGTTTTTATACAAGTGTTTTTTTAATAAGAAGATATGATTTGTTTCTTTAAAAAAATATAAAAAAAACTATTTATTTTAAGTAAAAATAGTTTAAGAAAATACATTAGAAAATCATAAAATTGTTTATTTTATTTTTAAAAAAATATTTTAAAAAATAAGCTTAAATAAACTAGTCCTTAATGTTTTTTTTTTATTATTTAGTGTATTATGTTTGAAATAATTTATTATATTTTAATTTTTTATTACTGTTATTCAATTATTCTTTAATTTATTAAATTAAACGTCATGTTTGTACACAGAAAAAAAAAATAAGAGGAAGCAGATTGGGTGGTTGAACAAAATAAACCAGCAAAGGAAGTTGGTCGTGGTTGTTCTCGAACGTCAATTGGGGATGCGAGGTACAAAGGGTGGCTCGAAAAGAGTATCGATTCTGAAACGATGGAGAAAAAAGGGGTTGTAACGGTTACGCGCCTTTTCGGACCGAACGCACCGTTTTATTGGTTTGTCTTTTGAACCGTCAAAAGTTGTGTCCCATTGTTTCCTTCCTCCAATATAACGTTGACAACTTCAATTTACAGTGAAACGCGCTCTTTCCTTTCTACAGGTTAGTTTCTCTCCCTCTCTCTGTGTCTGAGAATAACAGCATATCTAGTGTGCCATTCACTCATTCAACATTTATCTTTTAGAATTTCAATTCCAGTAAAACTTAATCTTACAAAATCGATTTTATAAAATGAAAATTATTGTCTGCTTATATATATTATTTTAACTTGGAATTTTTGCTGCTTGACTTGAAATTTCGTTCATTTGTGTTTTGTCTCAAACTTTAAGGGCCCTTTCCTTCTTTTTGGTTTTCATTCGGGCTATCATTTTTTGGTATTGCAGCGGCAAAACGGTGCCACAGTTGAGCGATATTAATTTACTAGTTATTTAGCCATCAAATTCAAAATCCAGATTCTAAATTCATGTTAATGCATGATAGCATAAAAAGATACGAAATATTTATTTTTAACAGTTTCTTTTCTTTTTTTATTTGGAAATCCTTGATACTACTTTATGTAATTCAATAGTTGTCGCTGTATAGCAGTCACTTTATTTTAATTGAAAAGAATTATGTAACGGGTGTTTGATGTTGGATGCTTTCACAGTTTTTTTTTTAATATTCCTTTCTATTGCTTTATTATTATTGTTTAGAAATACTAAATTCGGTCCTATATTTTCGTAGAGAATGATAATTGATTGATACGATCCCTTTCATGATGTGAAGTTGTAAAATATTTTTTAATGGATTATTTGAAATCTAAAACTGTAACTTGCGATTCGTAATAACAACTTCGGTGTGTTACTTTGTTTTGTGCCGACTTTATATTTCTTGGTTCCCAAGTTTCTCTTTCCTTATATATCTCTTTCAAGCATTCCGCGTTATCAATAATGTTTATAGTTTTGCTTATGCTAGAATTAGAAAACCACGATAAGATTTAATTAGCCATCTTCACTCTCTTCCACTTGCCCCAGTTGATTACTACTTTAGGTTCGAGACATCCAACCAAAGGGTCTAAGGGGTTTGGCATAGAAAACCAAACCAGTAATGTAAATTAAGAGTTTCGATAGTCTCCAAGCTCTTCAATGAAACATTAGACTGGGTGTTGTCCAGAACAAAAAAAGAACAAATAATTATCTGCAATTAAAACAAAATTGAATGTAAGTATTTAGGAGTAAATTATATTAAAAACCAACCATCATAATTCCTATTGTACCTTTACACCCTCTAGAAATTATTTCATATTCATTCTTGTCCCAAACAAACATTTTGATTTTGTGGTCCTTTGTTGGTCAAATTTATATCTTAATTTCGACATGCCAAGCTTATATGGCATGTTTTAGCTTCTCAATTTATTTCATATTTTGGGTTTCATCCTTTATTTTTTTAGTGATTGTGGAACATGATCTCTATAAGTTATGAAACATATTGTTTTTGGTAGCAAAAGTTGATTAATTTTATGGTGTGTTTGATGATGCAGGCTTGATCATTGCAGAACTTGGCCATAAAATTCTGATAAATTTCTCAAATGGATCACGGGAATCATCTTCTTGTTTTTACTTTGCTCTCTTTCTTATTAAGAGGTGAGTCATGGGGTTGGTTTTCATCATCTAAGGAGACTCCCTCTAGTGGCAAGACTCATGCCGCCAATGAAGGCAATTTTAGTGCTGAGTTCTCTATCGAGTCCTTCAACGACCATAAGGGAGTGAAGTTAATAGAAAATGCTAAGAAGAAAATGATTAGCTCAAACTCATGTTGGCAAAATGCTTACCAACATCTTTTTGCTGGATGTTCTGAAATCTTGGCTGTTGATGAGAAGAGGTCTAGATTGGCTTGGCACCTAAGTGATTGCTTTCAGAGGGATTCTGGTAGGTCTCCTTTTCCCCATTGTGACCCCAAGTCTTCCATTGTTGTATGCTCAAGATCCTTAGATGACCTTGCCCATAAGGTTTACCTTGAATTCTACCTTGAAACCAACACCATTTGTTATCAGTTGCAGTTAAGTGCAATTTCTTTTCCCAATTCATATTTCTTTTCTTATTTGTGTTTTTTTCTTTTTATTTTGATTTGTTTGTTTCAACTTGACTAATGTTTTATATACTTTTATAGGGCACATGCATTCAAATATGAAACTGAGAGACTTGTGACTGAATTAAAAACTTCAGCCCAGTATGTTGAGCACAAGCTAGATAGCATTGAAGAGAAATCAGAATATCTATTACAAGGCTCAAGACAGATTCATGATTCTCTTGATTCAATTGGTAGCCACACAAAACAAGTAGTTCAAACTGCTAATTATCTGGAAGGTCACATTGATTCTGTATTAACACATTCGAGGAGTGCTTACGAGCAAACTACAAAAATTGCACTATCACAAACACAATTAAACGAAGGGAAAGAGAATATGAAGAGAAACTTGGAGGATGGGTTAGCGATGCTCAAAGACTCTTACAATTATTTGGGCAAAGAAATTGAAAAGTTAAGAAATGAAGCCATTGACATTGAGAATGAGGTAATTAAAGTAGGAGATGCTATGTGATCAAGGATGGACAACCTGAAAAGCAAAGCTGAAGATATTGGGAATATGGCTGGGATTTCCATAGATAAGCAACAACAACTCTTAGAAGGACAATCCACAGCGCTTGAGGAACTAAACTCATTGACTGAGTTTCAATCCAAAGCACTAGAAGAGAGCAGGTAGCTAAGTTAACTCTCATAATATTTGAATTCAGAAATTATATTTGAAAATATGTTGAGCTCCTTGGTGTATTGCAGGAAAACCCGACAATATTTTGCTGAATATGGGCATAGACAACATGAAGAACTTATTCAGCGTCAACAACAAATTCAAGGATTTCATGATCGTTTAATGGAAAACTCAAGGGAAATATTGTCTTCTCAGGTTTGCAATTTCTGGTAGACTATTGGTTTTATATAAATGAATTTTTAACAAGGAACTACTATTTTTACTTTACAGGAATCTTTTGAATCAAAGCAGGCTTCCATGTTTGTTGTTTTTGACAGGATTTTTGCTTTGCAAAATACCTTGTTACTTGAATCAAGAATGATCAAAGCTTTCTTCGTTTATTCCATTTTAATCTTTGTCATCTTCATGTTGACAAGTACAAAGCAAACATACAATATCAGGCCATTCCTATATATTGGTATGTATACCAATTAGTGTTTTTAGTTTATAAACCTCTAATTAATTGTTTGACTAAATATCATTGGCTTTTTACAGATCTATATGTTATTCTCTTTGTGGAAGTACTCATTATCCGTTTAACAAGTGATAACATTGAGCACCAAAGCTCGATAATAAACATTGCCAGATTATTTTTCATGGTAGCAGCTTTAATTCAACTTCTACATGCCATTTTCACTTACAAGTAAGTGTACAAATATTAGAAGTTGGCTATTCAAATGTAAATTTTATATCTTGTAGAATTGCTTGTTGTAATCATGCAGGAATTATGAGACCTTGAACCATCAAATGCTGCTAACTCTGATAAACAAGGTTAACAGCATGCAAAAAGAAAAGGAGTTGCCATGGGACTTGTATACTGATTATGAGGGTTGGTCGGAATGGATAGATGCCGATTTACCCGATGATGTGAATTGCCTTGATGATCCTGACCATATACAAGAAGTTGCAGAGAATCCAATCACAGTTACAAAAAATTACAATCTACGCAATCGCAATCTTTTTCATTGATTGTCTTACCACCCCAATACTAATTTAGTAATTAGAATTTTGATGTCGTCAGTGCATGTTGCAACATCCTGAAATTTTAACCTTTAGAAGAGAAACATGTCAGGTATCTTGTGTCCTGCTAAGGGATGAATGCTTGCTCACTATTGGAACTTGTACCCTTATAAGCTCAAATAGGTTTATGGATCTGTATATTTTAATTTTAAATATTCCTATGAACATAATTATTTATACTTTCAAGGATTATCAAATAATTTTCTAAGGTATTATGCTTATAATTTCCAAATATCATATGAATACTTCCTTGCCATATAAATACTGTATAAATTGTAAGGCTTAGGACATTGCTTTCTGCAATCTTCTGCAGTAAGGCTTATCAAATACTTTCAAGGATTATCAAATAAGTTTCTAAGGTATTAGGTTTTTGAACTCTGCAGTAAGGCTTAGGACATTGATTTCTGCAATCTTCCTTGCCATATAAATACTGTATAAAATGTACAAATTCTGAATAAATGAACCCACTCTGTTACATTTCTCAGCTTTTATAGTAAAAGTTGTGCACTATAAATGGGGCGAAACTCAAATTCAAGTTCCTAACGCTAGCAACAACAGCACCAACAGAGGTGAAGATGCTTCACAAAATTCTTTCAGCCAATA
Source organism: Glycine max (assembly GCF_000004515.6). NCBI lineage: Eukaryota > Viridiplantae > Streptophyta > Magnoliopsida > Fabales > Fabaceae > Glycine > Glycine max. The sequence continues at coordinate 6,309,876 of NC_038253.2, forward strand.
CTACGTTAATCAAAGTGAGGACCCTCTTCGGTCGTGGTTAACAATTACAAGATAAAATATGAATTACATTGAGTGGATGAATTGGGTCAAGTTTGGCAAAAACGGAAATGATAAACTTTCTCTCTATATATTTATTTCAGTTTAACTAATAATTTGTATATGCTACTGAGCACTGAGATTAATAATACATAGTTATTTTAGTTTAACTAGTGGTCTCTAATATTATTGAGATTGTCTACAAATTTCTGACAGTTATTCAATTGTAAGACGTCTTTTACCAAGAAAGAAATTTTTTACAGTATAAGAACTACAGCAATTATGGACAGTAAATTTCTATCTAGAGACTACTAATTAAACTAAAATAATTATACAATAGTTAATCTACAAGCTTAATAATATTTTTTATGGTTTTAAATTAAAATCTTTTAAAACAAGTGACAAAATCTGGTGGACCATCAAATTAATCTAATGATGTAAAATTTGAGAAAGTCACGGCGACTTTATCTCCACAAAGTCACAATCCACCCCTAATACAAAAGGAGCAAGACATTTCAGACAAGCTGATAAAAGAATGCTAACACAAAAGCTATCTATTTATAAGTATTGTTACTACTGCCTGCAAAACTACCATCTTATCATTCTTTCAATAAACAAACCATCAGAGATTGCAAATTAACACAGAACAAAAGTGGGAGAGGGTCAAAAAACCTTTGACATGAACAAAAAACCAAAATTCGATAAAATACTATTCAAGATAGAAGAAGATTTTGTTCATTCCGTCATGTTATCCTCTTCATCTTCATGCTCACTCAGATCAAGATCAGCCAGCAACTCCTCCAATGGAACAGAAGATTCATCACCATCAGATGGCTTGTACTCTTTATTTCAGTACAATGATATGTTGAACCTCATTTCAGGGTTTTCTTCCAGATCTTGAATGAATTGTTCATATTCTGAGACCATTTTACCTTGATCAACTCTACCCTTATCATCAACCTCCATCTCAAGTGATTTAAGCTTCCATGAACGAGGCTTCCCACGTTTCTTTTGGTGCTTCTCTTCATAACTCTTCTTTATTAAAATTGCTTCAGGAATGTGTCCTTTGTACTTGTCCAATTCCATGTCATTACTATTAGCCCCACACAGATCATAACCAAGTGCATAATCACCAGGATTCAAAAGATGGCCAAGATGAGTCTTGATGTTAAATATCGTGTCGTTCTTTCCAAAATCTGAAATACGAGCCACTTGAGCATCTGCTAAACGATATTTCGTGTCACCAATAGTAACCTCAGATGAAACAGTCTCCACATCCAGCACAATATATTCCACCAATTGTCTGCTAGTAAGTAATGACTTGAAGGATGCTCTCCAGTACTGATCAGCATCTATGAAACAGTGCCTCAAGGTAAATGGATCAAGCAAAGCAATGCTGTTGGTAACCTTAGTGCAAATCACAAGTGGACCAATATTTCCCAAACCAGCAGCAACTCTAGGAGGCACACAGATTAGATCCTCACGGCAAATAGGGCTGATTTCAACAGAAAATGTATATTTGTAGTTGTAGTTATTACTCTTTGGATCATGAGAAACAAGCTGCTTATCGTGATGGCTCCTTAATGGAGCAACTTTCCCTATAAACTAAACAAATTTGACTCCATGACTTCGATTAGAGAAAAAGAAGTCAATACCTTGTTCCATCTGCTTGATTCTTATAGCAGTGGCAGCCGCACCATGCTTCAGAATCAGCTGCTCCAAGTAAAAGAAAGTACGCCGGTGAGAAACATGTTGCCTGAGTTGCACAGCAGCAACCCACTGGTCAGGATTAGCCTGGACCCTAGAACAAGATTCACACATATGCTCTTGTTGAACATACTCCACAGGATAAGATTGTTCAAGTATTGCTCCATTAAGAACCTCCTTCTGAACCTTGACCTTGACTTTTACTCTCCTGGAATGGGGCTCAGTCCAAATAAACTCAGCATGCACCAACCTCACTTTATTCGAATTCAAATTCTTCTGCAATTTCTTTAAGCAAAATGTCAGCAGCTCCTTTGACTCCAGCTGCAGCTTGACCCAACTTCTTGGTGGTTGCAAGTAACTCTCACACTCAGGGCAATGCACCAGTACTAGACACTTCAGCAGTCCTTCTGTAATATCGACTTCCGATCGCAGACACTTCACACACATCTTAGCAGCATTTGGTTGCATTGGAATTCCACATTTGCAGCACAAAACACTGCCAATTGTTTGGTTAACCATGAACATACCAGATTCCTGTGCCATGCCTGATGAACCAAACATACTTCACTGTTCCAATTTTTTTATAAGAAAAAGAGCATGAGCACACGTAAAAGGATTAAAGGAAAGCTTTCAATTGGAAAATTAAAAATAAACAAAAGAAAAGGACCAAAGCTAAGCATCGAGAGAGGGGGGAAAAACTAATAAAAGAGGTATTCAAAACACCCGAAGATGAAATCATCATAGTAGAAGTAGAACAGTAAGAATGAAAGTAACAGTGAAGTCATTGAACATAACATGCACATTAGAAGTAGAGGTGAGTTCAATATTGAACATAGGAATCAATAGAGTAAGAAACCATAATTCTGTGCAGCAAAAGAAATCATAATCACTGGGAGAGAGAGATGCTTACGGTGAGGGAAGACATAGGGTGAGCAAAGGCGCAAAGGTTTACTTTAGTTTAGACGTGTGTAATTTGAACCGCGTCAAATATGAAATTTGTTTGTTTTATGACATGACTTAGCCCGAACTCATCGGGTTAGCTAATGGATTTAATTCTATTTTGACAACTCTAATATGGATCGGGTTAACTAATGAGATTTAAATTCATTTTGATAACTCTAATAATATTCTTTGGAGTATATTACATGAAAAAATAATAAATAAATAAAAGATCACTAAAAGGATTGAGTTGACAAGTTAAAAATTCAGTAATTTTGAAGAAAAATAAAATGAGAAAAAATAATTATGTATAAAATATTTTACATAATTATTCAATTATAATTTATTATATATGTAAATTTGTTAACTTTTAAAACATATTAAAATAATTTCAACAATAACTTATGATTAAATAACACTATAAATCTATTTTACAACTGTAGTATATAATTTATAGGCATTAAACTCAAATACAATACACACACAAGCATAAAACTCATTAAAAAAAGTAAAAAAAAAAAAAAAGACGGAATCTGGATACAAATTGGCATGGAAAAATTAAGAGCATGGAACCAAAAGAAAACACAAGAAAAGGATTTCTAGGTACTCATTCAATCACAAAAATATGATAAGAAAAAACAATGAAATGAAAGACTTGATGTGCTGGAGAGCTAGAATCTCACCTTGCAAATTGGGTATATAAAGTCATTGCACAAAAATTAATTCCCCAAAATATATACTTTTCTATATAAACTTCTCAATGTTTTTACTTTAATATGTTTTATTACTTTTTGTCCCTTTTTGTAGTACTCTATCTACAAAGTGCATGTTTTATTGATTACAGGTACAACCAGACTGGTCCAAATGATGCAAACGATGGGGCTTCATCCTTAAGTATGACATTTTGGCAAACTCTACTAGTTTTTCTGATTTTTATGTTATTCTATCAAAATGCAGAGTTGCTTTCTTGACTTTTTCTAACTTTTTGGTGAGTCATCGTAAAGATTGGTGAGTTCTATTAGGACTTAGGAGTCAAGTGAATCGTGTCGCTGATAATTTAGTTAGGACGTTAAGATAATTAGCTAGCAATCATGTTTCTTAACATATTCCTATTTGTATCACTTTCTTATTTTGAATAAAATAAGTATCTTTATCTATAAAAAAAAAATTGAAACTTTAAGCTTTTATGCATGAGATGAGTACCACTATCCTTTGATATATTCAGGTTCAAATCTATGGTTTTTTTCATATCATTTAAGATAAAATACATTTTACCTCCTTTAATTTTTCACTTTCTTAACTTAATTCTTTCTCTATATTTTTTTAATATCACTAACCTGTCTTATATCTCATTTTTGCTTGATTTAATTACATTGGTAAACTCATTATAAATAGTTTTAACAACAATAATAATAGGGAATAAGTTAAGAAAGTATAAATAAAATATAAATCATCATAACATCAATTTGTTTTTTGATTTTTTTTCTTTTCAAATGCATAGTCAACCTAAGACAAATAAAGCATTATTTTATTTTTTTTATGAACCTGGGATATTTTTCAAATGAGAGTCGATAACTATTTTTTTAGATATTAAAATCTATTCAAGATATTAACCTCTCTTAAAAAAACATTTACACCACTAATTCAAAGATCATTTTAGCCCTCTTGCTGGTTTATATATATATTACTAGAATGTTTATAAAAGATAAAAGAAGAAAAAAGGGAAGAATGGTTATACTATTATTTTATCCGTATAATGTTTATATGAGATGTAAGAAACTGAGTGGGGGCGAGGCGCGCGGAAGAAACGGTGGGGACCAGTCTAAGTCTACTAGGACAGAACAGGGTCTCTGGCCAATCACAACTCGACAACGTATTTGACGAAACCAAGCAGGTTTTCCAAAACCACGTTTTAGACCGATCAGCGGTTTCTATATCTTTTATCCACGAATATTTATTTATACAGTAAGTTGTAAATATACTAAATACTGACCAATGATATTTCCCTTTTTCAATACAAAAAAAAAAAATGGTATGTATGCTAAAAAAGCCTTGACTAATAGTCCATACCATAATTTTCCTCTTTCCTCTGTGCCTCGCTTCTTCTTGAATCCATGCGCATGAGTTTGAAGAATTGTGTTAGCGGTGAGGTGAGATATTTCAATATTTGATAATTGATAGTATATATATGGGGAGGGGAAGAGTGGATTTGAAGAGGATCGAGAACAAGATCAATAGGCAAGTGACTTTCTCCAAGAGAAGGTCTGGCTTGCTTAAGAAAGCGCGCGAGATTTCTGTGCTGTGCGATGCTGATGTGGCTCTCATCGTCTTCTCCACTAAAGGCAAGCTTTTCGACTACTCCAACGAACCTTGGTACGTCCCTAGCTCTTTCTTTCTTCTTTGCACTCATGTATCTCTATATCTATTCTTCTGGGTTGCCTTCAACTATGCAATTAGTATACATATATGTTTTCCTTGTTTCTGAATGCACTAATATTATTGCTCTAGTGTTTTCTCTTTTCCTCGACCATGTAAATGTGTACAGTGCTCAATTTCTCATTAGGATTTCGCCTTCTATTCTTCCCAAGATTGTCAACATGCAGTAGGTTTAGATTTCTTGTTTAGTTAGACTTAATTTTTCAAGGGGGAAAAAAAATACCGGAACTTTTTCATGTCCGTCGAGTGTGTACGACTGTAGTGTTTGTTTGGGGGGACAAATTATTAGATAATTTTGCATCATTTTGTATTGCTCTAACCAAATTTCAATTTACTGTAAAGAATTAATAATATATGACAAAACTTATGGGCAATATCATATGTATTGTTCGTGTTTTTTCTCTAATTAAGAGTCTTACTAATTAACTTCTACTTTTATAATATTGATTAAGAAATTAAAATAATAAAATCTTTATTGTGTATAGGAGATAATTTTGAATATTTCAATAAAAATATTTTTCTGTTTAGTTCGTTAATAACGTTTTAAAGACACAAAATTATCATTTATCATTTTTTAATATAAAATTATGGAGATGAAAATTTTCAAATCTAATTAAAGAACAATATCAACAACACAACAATACCTATAGTAATGCTTCTAAATTTTGTTATTAATAATACTTACTTACACGTGATATGAAGATTAGTTAAGATACATAATTTCCCACCACCTAATCAAGAGGAATATTAGTAATACACTATCTCTAATACATATTTTGTTATTGATTGAAATTTTTTGAAAATTATAAAATTATGAGAGAATCAATAAATATAATGTAGGATCCATCTTTTTTGTAATTTTCAGAAATTTTTAGACTCTCTTTCAACTCAACGGGATAAATTCACTTATTTCACACAATTTTTCTGGTCCTGCCTAAACCAATAAGAAAGATTATTGCTAACATTTCTCCCTAATCAAAGTAAATTTACTAGAAATAAAAGTAGTTTTTTTCTTATAACAGGTTCAACCTCATTTACCAAGGAAAAAAACCCTTAATTATAACTTCTCCATATCAACAAATAATAAAAAGTAATATAAATACTAATATTAAATAGTTTTTTTTTTCTAAGACTTAAAACAAGGACTTGAAATGCCTTATATTTCAGCCGGCCCTGCCTAATCATTTTTATTTTGGGACTGTTAATTTGAGTATATATATGGTGTTGGTAAAGTCACTTAACATGTTATTAGAAGAATCGGGTCCGCAATAATTCAACTCTAACCACTTGGTTAAAAAAAATCTGATATAATGTAACTTGTTTAAAAAAACTTAAACAAAGGACAGGTAATAATGTAATATAATTTTGTTATCTAATTTTGAAAAGTAGAATGGATCATGCACTAGTAATATTTTTTTAATTGGTATCAAGTATTTTTTAATAAGATTTTAATTTTATTTAAACAGATAAAATTTAGTATCACTTGTATCAATGAGTTATTGATTTATACCGTATTAATTTTTTAATGGAGGTGGAGGCATCTTCATCTGACATACATAAGCACACCATCTCTGAGTAAATAGACCAATCACTGAAAACTGAAATGCGCCGTATTGCATTCAACATAGAAAAGGCAGAAACAATACAAAACGCTGGTGTTAGTGCTGCCAATCAAATTAATATTCGAAAATTAATATCACGGTCGAGAATACAACATACACTGTATCAGGGAATGCAGGGATTCACTTCCTTTTATTTATTCATGTGGTATCATCTTATAACAATTTTTTGACAGGGAGGGAAAGAAATCACAAGTTCCTTTCTGTTTTTCAATTAAGATAAAATTTCTTTAAAATGCTCCTCCTTTTTAAGCTGGTGTTTTGAACTTAACTTTACCCTTTATATTCCAAGTTACTTATATATGTATTCAGATGGTTTTCTATGGGAGAAAGGGATAAAAACTTATTCATCATTAGATTTTATTATAAATGTTTAAGATATTAAAACACATGTAATATGAATTTTTTAAACTCATCTGATTTTTTTAAATGCATGATTACAAGTCATAAAATTTTGACAATATATATAATATAAACTTGTTAACTTACGCTCACTTTTTCTTTTAAAATAAATTAATTAACAAGTTACACCTTACATATATTTTAATAAATTTGTATTTGTAGTTTGATAACTTATTTATTTTAAAAAATAAGTGGGTATAAATTGAAGTTAGAAAATTTCATACACATCTATTAACATACACTTACTTATTTTTTAGAAGTTAGTTAATAATTTACTTCTTGCATTTTAAGATTTAAAATTTATAGTTATAATTTAATTTAATAACTTATTCATTATAAAAAATAAATAGGTATAAGTTAGCATATATTTTATATATGCCAAGTAATTTGTGGGCTTGTGGCTGCTTAATGAGTAGAGAACTATAAAGCTGACAACAGATAGATGAAAAGCACAAAGGACATGCATGGACAAATTAGCATAAAATTACACCATTCTATTCTATGTAATCTAATTATTCAAATGTTATTAACAAAAAAATCTAATGTAAATTGTTATTGAGTTTCTAGTATAAAACTAACTCATTATAATTTTAATCTATTCCAACATTTATTTTTTATATTAACTCTGATAATCTCTTAACAAATTAACAACGGAAATGATTTTGTTAACATTTTTTTCATGAAACAGTAAAAATCTGGACAGCTGTTTGAAATTCGTTTCAAACATACCTTCACGCTTCAGGTTGGATATGGGTAAAGATTGAATCAAAATAAGTAAAAAAAAAAACCCAGCGTGATTCAGTTCTATACAGTAGGTGATGCATAATAAATAAGAAAAGAAAATCACTTAAAATTCGTTTTATTTTGGTTCAACTTCAATTAATTCTCCCATATATAGTTTTCGTTGATTGATTTGTGAATTTGATGCATTTATTTACCTGAATTTGATCTTGCCGGGGAAGTTTAAAAAAGAAGACATTAAGCAATTCGGTCTTTTGCTTGAATGCAAAATGCTACTACTACCTTATGAGTAATTTGAAAGCCTTTAGCTTGCTAGCTATTAGGAGTAACACAGAGATAGCAAATGCTAAACAACTAAGTTTTTTTAAAAAAATATTTTTTTGGAATGCTAAAAAATACACTTCTAATGTTTTTTAAATGCGTTCTCATACATTCTAAATAGATTCCTTCCTTCATCGCCCGCTAATTCAATTATCAATTAAAGCTATATATATATATATATATGTTTGCCTTCCAATGTAGTTTTTGTTTAAGGTGATGCAATTAATATATGAAATCTTTGCTCACTGCTACTTTAATTTCCCGAGTCAACAGTATGAAAAGAATTCTTGAACGGTATGAGAGGTATTCGTATGCGGAGAGACAACTTGCTGGAGATGATCAAGCACCAAATGTAAGCCTTCTATTTCTTCTGGATGAACTTTTAACTTCCTTTTTTATGTTTTATTATTGATGTAAATCGGTCCTTTACTTTCTCTAAACCCTCCCAGTGGAGGGTTATTAGACCATTTGTCCCTACTTAATTATATATTTTACTTGTTAAAACAAATTATATACATTCATTTATTACTTATTTACTTTATGAAAAAATTCTTAATTTGGTTCTTCAAAGTTTCATTACATTAATGGTTTTCTAAAATTAGTTCTCACAAACTAATCCGTTGAGTTAAGTCATAACTTCCTAAGATTTTATAACCAAATTAGTTTATCTAAGATGTGATCTGTCACCAAAATAGTCCCTAGAAAAATCTTTATATTACAGCTTAATTTAGTCTTGGATAAAAACGAATGATAGTTTAGATTTTTGGTTAACTAATTTAGTAGCAAATTAAATCTGCTTGATGAAAAAATCTTTGAAGAGTCAATGTGATAAAATCTTTTTTTTTTACTGGATGTGATAAAATCTTCGAAATATTAGTTTAACGACCAAAATTTTATAAAAAATAATACGAATGGGTTTAACTTTAGAAGATCAAATTAGATATTTTCTAAAGTTGATTTAACTATCCGTAACTTAGAAAATATCTGCATGCACTGTTAGGAAAATTGATTTAATTACAGTTTAATTATCATAATTTTGTATCCATAACTTTAGAAGATCAAAACTGATGTAATTATCTGCATGCACTGTTAGGAAAACTGGGTTATAGAACACGAAAAGCTCAAGGCTAGGGTGGAGGTACTACAGCGAAATCAAAGGTATTGATATATTATGGGCAAGAGCTACTTGTGTTTGTTGTGTAATAAAACATGCAATGACGACAGGTTTACTGCTTTGTTTCAGGAATTTTATGGGAGAAGATCTGGACAGCTTAAATCTTAGAGGACTTCAGAGTTTGGAACAACAACTTGATTCTGCTCTCAAACTCATTAGATCACGAAAGGTAAAACTATATATACAACCAAGATTGTTTTGGTGATGTCATTCATTCAACAAATATAGCGTTATTATAATTAAGTTTGATTTAATTACATTTTTTATCCTTATCGTTACAACAATATCTTTTTTTATTCCTATAGTTTAAAATATTTTATTTTAATTATTATAATTGTAATTTTTATTTTTATTTTTTGTCCTCATCGTCTAGACTAATGTTGTTTTAGATGAACCTAGATTAAGGTCTTGCTGTTAATTGTTGAATAACATTCATTTAAAATGAACGTGATATGATGATGTTCCTCTTTTAATCCATGTTTACCTCAAACGGTATTAGGTGACTTTATTAGATGGCGAGGACTGGAAGATAAAAAAAGTTGCGACTATAGCAATAAAAATGAAATGTTATAAACTATAGTTAAAAACTAAGAGTGAAGGTTACTGCAACTATAGGTATCAAATAGGTTTTTAAACCTGTAAGATTTTATTACATTTCAATTATAGAGGTGTAGAATATATCCAAATTATTAATAAGGGCAACTAATTATAATTAAATCCTAAACTACAGCAAGATATCCTCCTAATAGTCTATGAATCTCTCCTGATACGACTTGATCATGGTTTTCTTAAATGTGTACAAAATTTCTAAATACTGCATGCATGAATATGGCTTGATCGTGATTTTTCTAAATACTTGCAAATATATAATTACATGATTATATGAGATTCTCTTGTAGTTAGTGAATGAAGATTTCGAATGTCTAACTTATTCAATTGATAATTAAATTGTTATTCGACGAGCTTTGGTCAAAGAGATATAGAATTTTTTTCAGCTAGCTCACAAAAACATTTCTAGTCTTGTATCTAAAGTCTAACTAAACAATATTTCATAGGGACTTTTACCTTTATTTATAGTGGATGGGTGCGATTTATCAAGTACCTTGCAATAAGTACACATTCACGGTTCACCCCATAATTGAATTAAAACGTAGATTAGCTTGAAAATGAAAAGTTCGAGCAACATTTAAAATATACTTATGTTTTCTTTCGAACAACCATTCTGTTGCAGCTGGGTGTCAATCATGAAGGTTTGATGAAACATTCTATTTTAACAAAATAGATCTTCACGACCTTGAATTCAGTACCATTAATTGTCACTTCTCTCAATTTTAACTTTTCCATTTACTTACCATAACAAAATTCGAGAGTTTTCTTAACTTGACTCTTTACTGCAATTAAATATAATGATATGATGAGGAAATCAACCACAATGGTGTGTGTGTGTGTTCACTGCGTGAGAATAATATAGACCACAATAATATAGACCACATTTTTTTACTCAACCACATCAATCACTCCTCGAATCATGGTCCTATTTCCCTCATAATTTGTAGAAAAGGACAAAAGGTGATTGCCCAATGTGAGTCATTTATCAATTGGGAGACAAATATAAGATACAAGTTAAAATAGGCACATAGATAACATTTTTAAGACCAGGCCTTCCCCAAAAGTTATTGTTCCATTCTTATTTACAACTGCATTTCTTCCCTTAGATAGCCTAATAGGACAAGACAAGATTTTTTAACTATTGCTTAAATATATTTTTATACATGTAATACATCACTTTTAAATTTTATTATCTAAAAAATATTTTTTATTTTAACTTATTATCTTATCTTTTTAACTTTTGTTTTATCTCTATCGTTAGATTTGATCTTTTAAACGTGATAAGTTAATGTAATATCATCACAATATTGATTAAATGATGATGTAATAAACTAATAAAATATCATGTTACAAACTTCAACCAACATGTATCAAAAATAAAAATTTAAAAATATTAAATAATAAAACAAATATATTATAAATATGAAAAATATATTTAACTCTTAAATATTATTTAAGTTGCTTAGTAGTACTAAAGTTCTTGTAGCTGTTGGTCTATTACTCAACTCAAGAAAGGACCAACACTTGTCTGTGACTCCCTTTGTATCGTGTGCTTGATGCATTTGTACAGCATTGACAGTGTAATGGAATTTCTCTTTCTCCCATTTTTGTGCTAATTCTTGTGTGGTGCCGCGTGTATAGTCAAAGGTGTCTCCACTTCCCTTCTTACCCTTCTCAACCATGATCACGCAAGGTCAAGTTGTCGTGTTGGTTTCATACCAAAACAAGTAGTATAGTTGTTGTGAACGCACCTTTCAATAATATTGGTGAAAATATATACAAATCATAAAGATAACAAACTCCTTAAATTACTAGAAATCTCCAAATTGTTTAAGCCTAAAATCTCCTAATGACTTGATTGTGATTTCCTAAATATCTATAAATATATAATTACATGAAATTCTCCTAATATAATTTGAAATGAATTGAATGTCATTGTAATTCTTGGTGTTTACGTGCAGAACCAAGCCATGAATGAATCTATTTCTGCGCTTCAGAAAAAGGTGGGGTCTTTCTTGCCCTTTCATAAATGGTAGTGAACAATGTTTCTTTTTCTATTTTTTCCCTTAAAAAGAGGGGTGAACGATTGGCTTGAAAGTAGTACAAACATCATATCCAAAAATAAAGTATGAATTAATTCTCTACATTTTCAAAGAGTTTCTTGAGAATGTACTATTTTCTAAACTTCCTGGGGATGAACACTGGCTAATCATTGTTTTTGTGAGGATTGTAAATTGCTGAATATCAATTGATACATGTATTTCTAACCTTAATTTTCAGTAACAATATGCATGAACACATTGTTTTCATTGACCAAAAGTTTTGGATCAGCTGCCTCCGGTATAAATGATGATTTAGTATTCCATCATGCAGGATAAGTCACTCCGGGAACACAACAACTTGCTCTCCAAGAAGGTAATGACGTTTTTATTTTATAATAGCTCATTCAGTTTGTGCAATTTGGTTTTCAAAAATCTCACAGTACATAACAACAATGGTTTGAGTGAAAAACAGATAAAGGATAAAGAGAAGGAGCTGGCCCCACAAGAGCAAGATGGACTGCAAAATAACATGGATGTGACCTCTGTCCTTGTAACTCAACCACCGGAGTCCCTGACAATTGGGTTAGTATCTTTTCGTTTATGCATAACTGAAATGCTCCAAACTCTATTCATAGAGTGTGTGTGAGTATATGCATGAATTCATTTTTGTCTTTCATTTTGTGCTACTTTGTGTATATACCAATTACCATCTCAGATGCATGAAACCAATTAAATAGGATGAATGGTGAATCTTTCACTCTTTTTTTGACCATTCAATTATACTTGTATTTCTTTTTTTTTTCTTCATCATATATCATTTTGATTTTACAGTTTTAGTGTTTAACCCATTTATATAAGGGTATAATGAAATATGAAGCACAAATGAGTGTGTATGACTCATTATCTTTAATTTATTTGTTCTGTTTTGTAATACACCACTTCTTCTATACATTTATTATGAAACAATTTTTTTCCTTTTAATAATTTCTATGGAAAATGATAAATTTACACACCATTTATAAAGTGCATGGATGAAAAGAAAAAAGAGATAGAGAGAAAAAGAAAAGAAAAAAAAGTGATGAGAAATAGAGATGTGAAGAAAAAAAGAGAGAGGTAAAAATAAGATAAAAGAGTGAGTGAATGTTAATAATAAATAATAACTCTTTTCTATTGTGAAGTGTCAAGTGATATTTGATACTTACAAGGGGTGTAAAGAAAAATGAGGTTTATTTTAGTTACTGTTTAACTAGGAACTGGATGAAAAAGGTAAAGCCAGTCAGCAGTTACATGCAATAATGCATTCAAAACTCATTTTAAGTGATCACCTAAATGACTTGATGCAGAGGCTTCCCAGAAGCCAAATGTAATGAAGAAACTCCAACGTCGAGTCGACCTAAAACCATTCTTCCCCCTTGGATGCCTCTTCCTACAAATGAATAGAAAGCCTGTTAACTCTTGTTAAATACGAATACCACTTGTACAAAGACTAGCTATATACATCATCAGGGGCATTTGATGGTGACTATACCACCTGGATTGTAATCTCTGTGTGACGTTTCTGACTGCATTTTAATGCAGCTGCAAGGTATATTAAATGTACTACATATAAATATAAATGATACTGATATAAAATTGAGTTTGAATAAGGGTTCAGGTTTTGACTTATATCCAAATGTATAATTCATGATTTGTGCTCTCTTTCATTTCTGCATAAATTCTAAATAACACTCGTATTATGTAGTATAGCAGCTGAAATATGCTTTTGCCATATTTGTATTAACAAATATAAGGACTAAACAGAAAAAACTCGAGCAAAATATTCTTTTCAACACATATATATTAAACTTTAAATTATGATTTAAATAAAATTGAAAATTTTGAGAGTGACTAGCCTCGCTAGCTAAGTCACCTCCTTCCTTTGTCTCTGTTAAATATTTCAAATGCCAAGTTAGATTTTTTTTTTCTTTCTCTTTTAACGTTTTTATAATGAAACTATTTTTTCTCTTAAATATATTTACATTACAAGAAAATCTCTAGTCAGCGCAAGTCAAAACTAACTAATAAAATTGATGCTAAATGTGATTTTAGCATTGGATTGCTTTGGTATTGGAGTCAATACAAGTTTACTCTAAGCAAGTTTTAACATTCACATTGACATGACCTAAACTAAATTACTTAAAATCTTTGAACACAAAGTAGGACCATTTCTCTCAATAAAGATTTCTACTTTGATTTATCATATTATAGAAAATTAATCTTTCTGCTAAACCTAACTCTTATCAGTAATAACTTACTAACATTTTTCCTAAAGTAATTATCATTTTAATTTGTTTTAAAATTACTTACTATTTAAGAACACGAAGAAAACATTATTTTTTAAAAATTTATTTCTTATCTATCGGTAAAAAGATAATATAGTGAGGTAAGTTCATTTTTTTAAAAAACTTTACAATGGCGATAATAAAATTTTAACTCAAGACTTACATAAACTCCTATCATTAATTTGTACCCCAAAAAACTCATATCATTAATTTAATCCTAACAAATTTATATTCTTTTAATATTAGTAGATGATTAAAATTCTGTTTTACCGACGTGGTATCTCTTCAGCACATAATCAAGGATTTTATCATAAATTTGTGTATATAAAAAATACTCTATTAAAATAGTTCAAATTCTTAAATAAAGGGAGTTGCTTGGGTACAGCAAAAATGCTCTATTAAAATCAATGTTTTTTTTTTCTACTATCCGTATTGGGCCGACAATTCGTATGGATCCGTAGGTGCCCATATGATTTTTTTTTTCAAAAACATAATTTAGTTTAAAATTAATAACAAGAATCAAACTTGTGTCTCTCAGGATATTAATAAAACATTCAAACCAAGCTAATAGACACATTATAATATAAATAAATAATATCGCTATATATAACACTAAAATTTCTAATTTATATTTAATGTACATATAAATTTACATAATAAATTTTGTGATGATTATTTTTTATCTAATAATTAATTTGTTTATATATATAAATTATAAATAAAAATCATAGGTTTAATAAGTATTTATATATGTAAAAAAATATCAAATTTATTTAATTATTAATTGCTATAAAAAAATATCTAAATACATCATTCAATTAAATATTATATTTATTTAATTTTTAATCATTATAATAAACATCTAAATACATCATTCAATTAAATATCAAATTTTTTTACTTTTCAAAATTTGTAAATAAATTAAATGAATAAATAATTTGTAAAAAAATATTTTTAAAAAAATTAAAAGATACGGATTGATAATTTTTAAATAATTTTCAATCTGTATGTTCTCATACTAATCATCCATCTATGTATTCTCATGCTTTCACTGTGTTGTTAGATGTCCCAACCAACAAAAATGCTAGATATCTCAACCAACTCCCTTAAATAAATCTCGTACAATATCTCAAAGACATTGCATTTTAACTCTTTTTTGAGCCCACAAACTCCATAGTCCATACTCCATACCCATTGAGTCAAGCGGCCACGGGTTGGAAAAGATTCACATAAGGTTAAGGCTAGTTTAAGGGTAAAATAATTAAAATTTAAGCCTTAGACTCACCAACAAAAAAAAAAGTTATTATTATATTTTATAAAACAAAAAAGTTACATATATTAACATAAAAGTCACACTTTTTACTAAAAATATTTACCATATAATTCTCTCATTTAAAAAATTCTCTTAAAATATATTTATGTCTCAATCATGGTGCATAAAGTTGGTTTGCAGGCAAGCCTAGTAAAAGAGGACCGTGGTGTAGGCCAACGTCTCTGCCGCCGCCACAACAATATTAGACGAAAAGAAGTTCACACAATGATGTGGTGGCAACTGTCAACTACATTTGGAATCTCCCCATACAAAACAAGTAGAACTGTAAGCTCTGGTCAGTGTTGATGACGAGTTCAATTCGATGAAATGAAATTAAAATAATATACAAATTAAATAAAATTATTTAAATATTTTATCATTCAATTTATACTAACAATAAAAAAAATATTTTTATTTGGTGTCCACATTTCATCAAACAATTTTATCCTTAAATCACTTCTTATTTTTAAATTTTTCTTTTAACTATATTAACTTTTCACTATTCTTATATTGTTAGCTTTTTTAATTATGCCATTTTTTTATTAACTGTTATTTTGTTTTATTGTATTTTATTATTTTTCATCAATTTAAATATAAATTAAGAGTAACGTCACGTTTTCTTTTAAAATAAATTTTACAGAATGCGGCTCGATATAATTGTTAAAATTAAACTAGAAAGAAAGTAATTTGTTAATTAATTAAAGAACAAAACAGACTCAAACTAATTATATCTAAAATTTATGTTCACAAAATTAATGAGGATTAGATTTAACACAATCATTTTGTTCTTCACATAATTATTGCAAGGAAAACTGGGTTTAGTGTTTAATCATGTCTTAAGTATAATTATCTTGTATGAAAGATATTCACGGAAATAATAATGAAAAAAAATCCTGTCTACCAATTTTTGGGAGCATAATTATCACTTACTACCACAGTCAACTAAGTTTAACAACTTCCTCATCATTTCCTTACATAGTACTATATCTTCACATCCAATAATGTAGAAGGATATTTAATGTTTTGTGACTTTTGGGACAAAGGAATCACTGGACTCTTGAGATTACGTGGTTCCATGTTTCAATCTTCCTCTAAAATTCTAAATGAACGTGATCTCCATTACTCCTCAAATTCAAACATCATTTACTTTAATTTAATGATTAGTGCGTCCAAGTCTAGTTTATTTAATTTTTCTTTTAGTGGCTAATGACTAGAGAATTATTCTTCCACGCGTGTGGAAACCATTAAAGAAATTGTTGTCAACATTGTCAACTCCCGTCCATCATCCAAACTCTTGATGCATGGCTGGCACGTTCCAGAATTTGCCCCACCGAAGACATCACACAGAAAAAGCCAAAGAAACCATTAATTTTCATTTGAAAGAGAAGAATCACAAGTTCAAAGTCAAGGGTGTATGAGTGTGAGACAAAGAAACTGGCCTTCATTGAAGTTTTTGTTCCTCAATAATGCGTGTATATAAGGACACAGTTTAAGTCCTTTGGAACTAACACAAAACATGGGAAGGCCACGCATTCGGTTGTGTTTTGGTCGCGCCACGCCTCGTGTTCGAGCCTTTTCTGCATCTTCTTTTCGATCCAAGTCCCCTTCCTCCTCCTCTGCCTCAATCAAATGTGAAAACAGGACTGAGTTTTCAAGCAACGGAGGCCACGAAGCTGGCAGAGACAACAGGGGTGAAACGGGAAATAAGATACTGGTGGTTGTTGATTCTAGCTTTGAAGCTAAAGGGGCTCTTGAATGGGCACTCTCTCACACTGTTCAGACCCAGGACACTGTTGTTCTTGTTCATGTAGCCAGACCCACAAGGGAAGGTGAGAACTAATAGTACTATTCTTTTCTGTTTGCACCTTATTCTAAATTAGGATGCACTTGGACAGAAAATTTAATCATGGATAAAATACTTTTTGGTTTCAGTTTAGTCTTCTAAGTTAACTTTTTTTTTTACTTTGATCACTTGAAGTCTTTATTGGATCAAATTGATTCTTTCATCAGTTTATTAAACTAATTTGATAGTATGTAACTTACCACGAAAGATGTCACATCAGTGATCCTTTATTATGTCAAGTTTAAAATTAACACTATAAGTACCAAATCTAGCGAAAGCATCAGACTAGTCTAAAAAAATACAAAGATAAAAGTAGAACTTTTTAAACTTAGAAACCAAATTAATTACAAATAAAAGTGTATTTTAGTCTTTAATTAAATACGTATGAGACTTTTATGACATGAGAGCTTATTAGTTTGATTATAAGCTAACAAGAGAGTGTACACCCAAAATAATTATGTACAAGGGAAAAAAGCTAAATTGTGTTTTTGATTGCTATTCCCAGGAACTGAATCTGGTTCGAAGTTTAATGTGAAGACTTATCAACTTCTCCTTGACATGAAAAGCATGTGCGAGATGAAGAAACCCGGGGTAAGTTTGGAGGAATGTTATTGTTTTTATGGTGAATTGGACATATATGCATCTATGTAGGACACGAAGTAACACTTGGTGAGTTGATGGGTTTTTCAGGTGGTAGTGAATGTGGTGATGCTTGAAGGAGAGGAAAAGGGTGTTGCAATAGTGCAAGAGGCAAAGAAACAGAGGGTGTCATTATTGGTAGTGGGACAAAGAAAACAATCCATCTTGGGGTGCATCATGCGGAGGTGGGTACGAAGAAGGGGAACAAGACCTGGGATTGTTGAGTATTGTATACAGAACTCTCCTTGCATGACCATTGCGGTGAGGAGGAAGAATAAGAAACATGGAGGCTACTTGATTACCACCAAACGCCATAAAAACTTTTGGCTTTTGGCTTAATATGAAATGAAATGGGATAAGGAACATAAAGTATTAAGGTTGTTGAAATTGGTTACTAAAAATTCAATGTACTTGTGCATTTTGGAAATGGTCATTTTTAAGTTGCAAGTCATTGTGCAGCTACAACACTGTACTATGGGAAGTGACTAAGACATTGTACAATGGGAAAATGCAGTTTAATTACAATTTACAAGGTACTGCTAGTGTCGTATTTTTGGTTCGTGAACAGATTAAAAGGTTTAGGTTACTATTTCGACGGTGTCAGATACAGGGCATTGTCACAAAGTAACATGCAACATTATGTGCAGTAGTACGATGGAAAATAAGCTACTCTCATTTGTCCAGAGATTAGTCTTTGAGAACAAATGGAGTATTTGTGTTAAGAAGGTTTCGGTTTGAATTGGACTCTTAACATAATCATAGCTATAAAAGAGTGGATTCCATCCCACCTAAAAGATATAATTGAATATTTGGATTAAAATTTTATGATCGAAGGAAGTTAAAATCAAGAAATGGTGGGTTATTGGAAACTAGAGAATATAAAGTTAGAAACTCAGATGCAAAAAAAAAAAAAAAAGCAATCAAACATTATTTGGTTGTTGAGCAATGGCAATGAAGATAGTGCCGAATGAAATTAATAAAATGGAGACAAATTAATTTGTTATAGGCTGGGTGCCCAGGGTAAAAGGGGCCTGACCCAACAGAGCAGGGTTATGACTTAACTTTTTCAGTTGAGTGAGGTCCTATGCCAACAAATTGGACCAACATTAGGGCAAGGATGGACTTAAGATTTTGGACAAGACAACTCAACTCCCTTTAAATTGTTGGGAGGCTTCGCTGAATGGCTAAGCTTAGGGTTTTTTTTTCTCCACTTTTACATATATTCATGTTTTCCCAATCCATAGTTAAGATTAAAAATGAACAACTACTGAGCTTCTGTTAAGATGCCATGCCATCTCAAAAGACAGCACATTCGATCATGTGAGGGCATGCCTTCCTGGTGGCTCATAAAGGTTCATGAACTAACATTTTAATAATGCCAATTAAATCTTTTCCATATCACAATTAAGCAATTTTAGATTCTTGTAAATATTTTTTTATGTGACATTGACTAATATTTTAGACTCTTTACATGAACTCTTCAAAAAGAAAAGACTCTTTACATAAAAATGTTTGTATGTGAAATTAACATGGTGACTAATTTGACATACTTACATAATCTCTTATTTGTTATTTTAATTCATAATTTTATAATTATTATGTGTAGTTTTAAAATATACTTATATATTAAATATAAAAATAATTATAATAAATAGTTATTTGATGTTTATATTAAATATAAGTTTATAATTATTATGTGTAGTTTTAGAATGATTTATTTTTATTGTAAGAAATAACAGTGTAGAGTAGAGCGATGCTAATAATGTTTGGTATGTATGTATGTATGTATGAGGCTGGCTAACAGGTGAGAGTCAGACACGCACACGCGTAGGTTTAATTTCATCTCTCAAAGAAATGAATCCATTGAATATTTGTATCCTTGCTTCGCTTTGCTTGCATGCTTCCTTCCCCATTCAAATCTCTCTCAGTTGTTTGTTATTTAATTGAATTTAATTTTGTGATCGGAATCGGAATCGGAATCTGAGTGGATGTGGATTGGGTGGTGAACCGGTGAAAGATGCGACGACGGGCTGCCGAGTATCGGCGCCCGGCACGACGGAGGTTTTCATATTGGATCTGGCTTCTCCTTGCTTTCTCCTCCATCCTCGGATTGCTCCTCTTCCTTCTGCAGCACAATCACCACCACCAAGATCCGCTTCATCATCCTTTGCCCGTGAGTTTCAACTTTTCTCTTTTCTTTATTTCCATTCCCAATCACTCCTTTACTCTGCCAATAAGCACACACAACCCCACCAGTTACTCATTAGATCCTAATTTTATTCTTATTCACTACCTTCGCTTCAATCCTTATCATTTTTCAAAGCGAGTTTATAAGAGTGTATTCGTTCTTCAATTTTAGTAGGATAAGTTTCACAATGCACATCAAATCAAACCAAAGGTGGATTCGTATTTGTTGCTCATTTTAGAGGACCTGTATCGACAAGTAGCAGTAGGAACGTAATATCTATGGCTGGATGAATTTTTTGGAGGGAACCTCTTGGACTCTGGCTTTTATTTAGCATGTTTAAACAATTTTTCATTTGTATTTTTGGGTTTGGGTATACTGGAATTTGTGTTCAATCCTATTGGAAATGGGAGGTAAAGATAAATGGTTGTGGTTAAATCAGCCAAGAAACCGATATTCAAGGGACAAGGGTAAAAAGAGTTTTTTTTTTTTAAAAAAAATTTTGATAGGGAAGAGACTGAAGAACTGCTACTCTAGGTAGAAATTGTTTAGTTAAACAGGCACTAATTACTAGGTTTGTAAACTGTTCAGTATTTACTTGCACATCATTCCCCTTGCAACTGTTCACTCACATGCATGTCACCCAATCTTCAGAAATTGCTATATTATGGAGTCAATTTCACATGCAGCCATAGTTTCTCATTTCACCAAAACCTGTGACTTGTTTCTATCATTCTACTTTGCAACATCAACCTATTTCCCATTTTACTGCCTTTTGTATGACGTTTATTATTATGTATCTCCTGTTCAATTGACCTGTTTCCAGATATCTAGTTATACCATCTGATCATCGTTTCATCACCTCTAGCTATTTTAGAGTTATTATGTTTGGTTTTATATCATCATCCATTATTATGCTAGTTATCTCTAGGTCTTTCAAGCCATCCAGCAATCAGGAAAATGTCTAAAACCAGGACATGCTATTCAGGGAATTTCTTATTGAATATGTGTTAAGTCTGGATAAACTTATCAATAAGCACTTATAGGAGAAGGAAATGCAAAGGCAAAATAAATCAAACTTCTCTCATAAGTAATAAATTGAAATCAACTTATGTACCTCACTTTTTTTATAGTTGAGGTGCATAACTTGCTTTTAACTTATGAGAGATGTTTGATTCATTTTACCTTCATTTTTCTTCTATAATTCTTCACACTACTGTGACAGCTATTTTAAGGTTCATATTCTCAGTTACTGTTGCTACTCTTTAGTTATTATCACTTTCTGTTGTTACAAGTATTCTCTTATCTCCCCCTTTTGGATACTGATGGAGCATGTGACTTCCCATTGCAGGAGAGAAATGCAAGAGTTGAACATTTTGCTAAGGAGGGCTTGAATTTTACTGAAGAGATTTTAAGTGTAGCATCATTTTCGCGGCAGTTAGCGGAACAAATGATCCTGGCCAAGGCTTATGTGGTTATTGCCAAAGAACACAACAATCTTCACCTTGCCTGGCAGCTTAGCTCAAAGATCAGAAGTTGCCAGCGTTTGCTTTCGAAAGCTGCCATGACTGGTGAGCCCATCACACTGGAGGAAGCAGAGCCAATTATTAAAAGCCTTTCTTTTCTAATGTTTAAGGCACAAGATATCCATTATGACATTGCAACCACAATAGTGACTATGAAATCACATATTCAAGCTCTCGAAGAGCGGGCCAATGCAGCAATAGTTCAAAGCACTGTGTTTGGTCAAATAGCAGCCGAAGCAGTACCTAAGAGTCTTCATTGTCTAAATGTGAAACTCATGTCTGATTGGCTAAAGATGCCATCCCTGCAAGAATTCTCAGACGAGAGGAAAAACTCCCCACGGCTTGTGGACAACAATCTATATCATTTCTGCATATTTTCAGATAATATACTGGCAACATCTGTAGTTGTAAACTCAACTGTCTCTAATGCAGATCATCCAAAGCAATTAGTCTTTCACATTGTCACTAATGGAGTCAATTATGGGGCAATGCAAGCATGGTTCCTAAATAATGACTTTAAAGGAGCCACCATAGAGGTACAAAACA
Organism: Glycine max; assembly: GCF_000004515.6. Lineage (NCBI taxonomy): Eukaryota > Viridiplantae > Streptophyta > Magnoliopsida > Fabales > Fabaceae > Glycine > Glycine max. Next base: position 6,332,274 of record NC_038253.2, read on the forward strand.
TTGAGGAGTTTCATTGGTTGAATGCATCTTATTCTCCTCTTGTCAAGCAGCTCCTCAATCCTGATTCACAAACCATCTATTTTGGAGCATATCAAGATTTAAATGTTGAACCCAAAATGCGTAATCCCAAGTATTTGTCTTTACTGAATCATCTCCGGTTTTACATCCCTGAGATTTATCCGCAACTTGAGAAGGTTGTCTTCCTGGATGATGACCTTGTTGTCCAGAAGGATCTTACCTCTCTTTTCTCTCTGGATTTGCATGGGAATGTGAATGGTGCAGTTGAAACTTGTCTTGAAGCATTTCATCGTTACTACAAGTATCTCAACTTCTCAAACTCAATTATTAGCTCGAGGTTTGATCCACAGGCATGTGCATGGGCATTTGGTATGAACATTTTTGACTTGGTTGCATGGCGGAAGGCAAACGTGACCGCAAGATATCACTATTGGCAAGAGCAGAATGCTGATGGGACTCTTTGGAAGCTGGGGACACTTCCTCCTGCTCTTCTTTGTTTTTATGGTTTGACAGAGCCACTTGACAGAAGATGGCATGTTTTAGGATTGGGTTATGACCTAAATATTGACAACCGCCTCATTGAAAGTGCAGCAGTTATTCACTTCAATGGGAACATGAAGCCATGGTTGAAGTTAGCTATAGGCAGGTATAAGCCACTATGGGACAAGTACATAAATCAAAGTCACCCTCATCTACAAGATTGTGCCACAAGTTGAAATGCACTACTTCTCAATATCTGATGGATTATGCAATCTCAGATTATTTTATACTCTTGATCTGTGGTTGCCTTAATGTAGAGTCAGAAGTAGAAAATTTTGACTTCGCTAGGAATATTTTTTCGCCCCTTCTCTTTTTCTTTTCCCCAATTTTTCTTTTGAATTAGTCTTGAAAGAGAACAGAATGATTTCTTATACACTACAAAGTTGATATGCGTTAGGTGAAGAGATGTGGGAGAATCCATTTTTGGCCGGTGCGGCTATCTTTTCCCCTTCTGCAAGTGGTAGAATGATTGTTCTTTAGTAATTCTTGTAATAATTTATCAGCTCTTTCAAATAGCAATGTAATCGAATGAAAAACATTTCTTTCCCCGTCTCCCTCGTGTTATTTGTTAGAGAAATCTTACAGTAGTAACTCCCTGTTGCCAGGTGACCAGATCTTTATTTGCTAAACCAACTATAATTGGTTGGTTGGGTGTTGTAGTCCTTTAAGAACTAAGTATCATTGTCAAGGAAAAGACAAACCAATTCAAAACTGAATCTAATATCACTGTTGATTTTAGGCAACTGCTGGAACAAGACAAGGATTGAGGAACAAACCTGGAAGAAAATTTTAATTAACACAATAGTAGGACGATGACAACACCGGTTACCATTTCAATTCCTCGGTTTTAATTTACATGATAATAACAGAACTGGCTAACATAGCATGTTTGGAACAACGTCGTGGATCACATCCGACACTCAAAAACATGTCAAATCACTCAAATGATGATGCAGACCTTATTATATAATGATGTCAAAACTGTGTTAACTACTTTGTTTTATTATTATTATTATTATTTATATAGGCGTGTTATATTTTTTTATGTTTAAATTGTATTTTTAAACTGTGATTCACCAATAATAACATTATAATTATTACTAAAAAAACGTTATAATCGTTGAAAACAAAATTTTTAAATATAGCATACTTTCAAATATAGTTAGATTTTCATCCTTAAAAATATTAATGGATGAACAGAATGGTTTTCCTTAAACAGGTTTATTGGGTTACAAGTGTGAAGTGAAGTCTCATAAATGAGGACCCATTGATATAAACCTTAAGATTTTGGGTTAGAATGTAACGTTAGATCTCCTTTAATAAACTTTTTCTAAATAGGGAATCTCTTCCACCGAAGGTACTAGTTCTGTCACTCATTATTATAAGTTTGCGTGGCAAGGAATTTTAGACAAAGGTGGTTTTTCACAACTTTTCCTGTCAACAAGTGATACATTCAAATTAATCTGATCCTATCTCATCATTCCTAAATTAACCAGTGGTTGGAGAAATAAACCACGGCAGATAAGTTTTTTTCCCTTTATCTTACCGCACCAAAGCTAACATTTTATCACATAGCAAAACTTTTCAGCAACTTCTATTTTTGAACTTAACTTATCATTTACTGCTAAATTTCAAACGTAGATTAATTTCATCACAAAATGGACAACATAATAGTGACACTTGACACGCAATGAATTCTGAAGTTACAAAGAATGAATGCTGTCATCCCCCTTCTCCCAACACAAAAAATAAAAAATAAAATAAAGGAAAACAAAAGGAAGCACGTATCACTGGTAGATACTATAGAGAACTAAAAAAATGTAAAGTGCTGTATGATATTCTTTGATTTTAACGGTGCCATATGGTAAATGATTAGTGTCATATTTTAATTATTTTTGGAATTAAAATATTAGCATTTATTTTTTTATTTTAATAATTTTTTTATAAACTTTTCTTAATTTTAATTATTTTAAATATTGTACATTTATAAATATTTTTGTTTAAATATGGAAGATTCATTTATATATTTTTTTATGTTTTTATGGTTATTTGTTGAAACCAGAAACCAAGTTAAGATGAAGAACACAAATGATTAATTTATAAAAATTCAAGATGTCACTTGCCTGGACTAGCAATCAACTCTGAAAGAACCAACTCGCTTGGGTGAGTAGGTCTAGCACCTCGAATCATTTTGTACAAAAGTCATGCATAGCAAGGAGAAAAGGGCAAAGTGCAACAACCAAAGGAAAAACCAGCAAGCAAGGAGAGAGAAGAGAAAAAAGAGTGGAGTTGGAGTTGTGACGTGGATTGCATTCTTCATCATTTCTTAGTTTCTTCACAGGATTGGATGAAATCTTCTTATGTATCACTTTTGACCAGTAGAGCGAGAGAGATGGCGTTGACGACCGTAATGAGGCGGGAAAACAGCTCCGCAATTCATAGTGCTGCCGCCGTCCATTATGGAAGCTTCCGTTTCCACGGTGCCTTTCCAAGTCAGCACAGATCCTCTCCCCGCGTTAAACAACGGAATGTTCTCCAACTCCCGAACCTGCATCACCATCCACATCAATCATACATACATACATGCATATCAACAAGCCCAACCACGTCGAGAGAAGGCAGTATGGCTTTGAGAGCTTTGACGCCGATTTGGAGGCAGTGGCGAAGGGCCTCCTCGCGCGGCTGGCGACGCTCCGGTGGTACAGAGAGCGAGATGTCGTCAATCAGGTTCCCTTCTTCATCTCTGTACCTCAACTGCCTACACTAAGTCGTTATCATATTCATACGTAATATGATACCTTCATTTCATCCTGTCAATGTTTTTTATTTTTTTCTCCCCACCATGCCAAATATAATATCCATTTATAGTGGACTAATAAAAAGCCCACAATTTTTTATTTTTTAATAAAAACTATAGGGCGTCAAGTCTCAAATCTCAATATCAGAAGTTGATTATTTTTAGCTAACTCTAAAATCATCTTCTTACTAATTTTATTATTTTCAAACATTGAATCAAGTTAAGAAGTTACTAAAATAAATTTGTCCCAAACAAACTTATAAACTAATCAAATAGTTTATAAATTACTAGAATAACTTACTAAACACAATTTAAGAAGAGAAATAATGCACATACAATCCTTTAGTTATTTTTCTGTAACAATCCATAATTTATTTCAGAAAAATGAAACATTTGATAAGGAATTTAAGGCTCAAATTATGGCACGCCTACTCGTAATTTATGTTAATTTATCGTAGCAATTAAAATAACGGTATGTAATGACGTTTTTCTAGTATTGTTTTCTTTTTAATCTCTGGCCAATTGAAAATGAAATGAGTATGACAGCCCGGTTTATGTGAAAAATTTGTCACCTTTTCCAAGTTTACAAACATAACTGAGCCATTACTCATTGAGGATTGTAAATTGTAACTCCCTTGGCCTTAAATGAGTCTTTCAAAATTCAGATGCTAAAACCTAAATTCCTCTCTTTTTTATCTTGTGTCCGTGAGCCATTTTGCCATTCTCTATAACGGTATTCTGATAGGAAAAAAAAAAAAAAAGAGCTAAACAAAGCACACAAAGATGAGTACAATGGCATGGCTAGCCAGATCATTTTTCTCGGTTTGCTGGTTGCCCTTAGGTAAAGTATGAAGGCTAGTATAATTTCAATTTTTTCTAGATTAATATTTTGTAGCTTTTACAATTTTCTTAAACTTTTATTTATCAACCCCATATGCCGTATTCTTACATAATTTCCTTAACTCTTGGCAGATGATCATGAACTGACTTCATCCCCTCACGGGACAATGAAAAGCTTGGCATTTGATAAGAAAAACGAAAAAAGTTTTAATAGTATTAGTAACAACGATTTGTCACGGCCAAGCAAAAAAATCCACAGCAAGGAGAGACTTTCAAACAATCCAATAATAAAGGATAAAGATGATGGTGGGGTTCCCATTGGAAACAAGTTTGATTGTTCAAGTTGGTCACTCTCCGCGGATGAAGATTACATAGTGTTTTGCTTTGGAAAGGATGTGGCACAAGGTGACAAAAGTGTTAATGAAGTGCATAAAAATTCAAGGCCAGTGAATCGCAAGGTATGCCATTTCATCAAAAGAATTAGTCGCCCAATTGGCCTTTGTTTGATAAATTGAATTATTATATTCCCTGTTACTTCGTGTGACTCAAGCAGCTGAAATATGGTGAGAATGAAGAACAAGTTAGAGACCTGAACATTCATGAGAAAATATCAAATGCTAATCAGCACCACAATGATGATGACATGAGAAGGGCAGAATCAAGTAACTCTGACCAATCTGAAGGCAGTAGAAGTTCTTTTGCATTCCCTGTGTGAGTGAATCATGTTTTCTTTTTATCAGCAAATGTTAATTTGTTAGGATATTAGTTCCATTAGTAGAAGAGATCATGTTAGCATTTAGTTTTTTGTTGGAATTTTAATTCAAGCATGAATGTATAATGATGGCGTAAACGTATTACATGTTGTCTAATGTTGTCAAGGACTTGGTTGTTTTCTTTGAAAAAAACACAGGTTAGGTTGGGAATGGATTGGAAGCCCTGTACAAATGCCCAAGTCAGAAGGTTTGCACCTAAGGAAGAACAAGGCTCGAGCTATGCGATTTGAGTGTTGTAGATTCTGATGTGATAACTGCACATGCATTCTTTTATTTCTGTTTTGTTTTTGTTTTTTTTTTACTCCTCAAGATTGAATTCTTTTGTCCAGATAGTAGTCGTTAGCAAATGTCACTTTTTGTGTGCATAGTAAATCAATAATACTGATCAATATTGTTCAGAATTTCTTCCCATTTCATCTTTAATTTGCTTGAAAATTCACTAGTTACATTCCACCACTTGATCTATTTCGGAAATCTTTATCGGAAAACTTCTTCAAGTTCATAATATACCAAAAGGTTCAGACATTTAATCCTGTATTTATGACTCTAACGTGTGCTTTGCATGAAAAAGGTTTGATTCCAATTACTTTAGTAATTTCTCCAAATTTACAATTGACAATATAATGATAATGATATACACAAAAACACTAGAGTTTGTATACTCCCATAATAGAGTAATAATTTTCTTTGAAAACTTGGCCTAGTCAAAGATTTTATCAAAAGAAAACTCAAAATAAACCCACTAAGCTAGAAAGGAGAACTGAATAGAGTGAATTTTAAAAATTTCTTTTTATTTCTGCTTTCCCACTTTTTTAAGTGCAGGACTGACGTTTTGTTTAAGAAAGTGGAGCTGGATTGTGCGCATGTGATCGAGATGAAATCGAAGGGCTTTTCTGCATCTTTATATGAATGGTCACAGGGGAGAAGCAACGGGTTCATGTTGGAAGGGGACTTTTGAATTTTGCTGTACAACATAAAGAATCAATTAAATGGTGATCAAACCAAACAAATGACAGTTAAAGAAAATTATTTTGATGTTACCCCAAGCAATTAAGTGGAAGCTGAGACAATACCGTGTTAACTTTAACAAAGACTTAGTTGAGTCTATAACCTATGCTTGGGCTAAAGTATAACTAAAGGACATGAACATTGACTTTACAAGAACAAGGAATGATAAGAATAGTAATTAGTTCAATTTCCATCTCATTTTGTTATCTCTCTCCTTTCTCATTATATTACTTGTTACATCTATCATTTTCCCTTTCATTCAATTCTTTTAAAATGGGATTGATGTTTATAATTTGAGTTTAATAAGAATAGTTCAAATTAGTTATAAAATTATAAGAACTTTACGGATAGTGCATGAAAAATAAACTTATAAAATAAGAACTTTTAATTCTACATTAATTATTGTGATATAAAAGTAATATAACACGTCAATGTGAACTAATTTCTGTATGTGAATACACATAATTATTCTACACGCGCCCAATTTAAAGACGGGCCAGGCTTAAATCATTGTACCGTGAATAAATACCTCTTTCGTTTTTTTAATTATTGTTTTTTTGACTGATAAATACCTCTTTCGGTTATCCAGTTTTAAAAACATTAAATACAAGAGCCAATAGATAAACGTCAAATGGGTCGACTCGAAGGGGAAAAAAAAGTTTAATAGCTACTTACTATCAGTTATCACACTAGATCATACTTAAGGTTGCATTTAATTTCTTTCGTTCAAGAAAAAATAAATATTATCAAATTTCAACTTTAAAGTAGAATTTATACTAAGAAGCACAAATATATCCTGTCCACATAAGACAATATAGCTTAATAAATGGAACAAGATCCCCCACCTTGTGAGTATAATGTATGAAAGTAGGGGAACCAGAAGCCAACTTGGGTACAAGAAGTGGCATATATTACATACATACACAATTACTACTGCTTTGGAACAGTTCGCAGATGTGAAAAATAACCACTGCCAATCAGAATCAGCTTCTAGAAGGAAACTTTCTGAATGCCACTTGAAAGAGAAACTAAAACTCATCAGGTCATGAATTGATTAACTCTTCTGCTTTTGGAAAACCAGATTCACAGGTCTGTTAAAATTCTGAATGCAGTTAGACCCGCGAAAGAACACATTTTCACTTCATTGAACATGCTCGTTTAGTATTTCAGCACATAAAATGGCATAACTTTATATATTTGTTCATAACAGGCTTGTACAAATCAATCTCACACACAGGTTAAGTGCCTCACCATTTTGACTAAAGGGACCTAACTTGTAGCTCATTAAATAAAACTAGTAGTGATATTACAGGTTAAAATTTTTGGATTTGAAAACAAGTGACTGAAGATGTAACCTAGCATTGGCAGCAGCAGCAATAGATTCCTCATCTCGTTTTTCCTTGGAAACAGAAACAGCAGCCATATAAGATTTTCTTGCTTCTTCCATTTTCTGCAATTCCATCTCGTCCAAATCATCCTGTTCAACCAGATGTTTACTTGAAAAGGTCAACATCCAAGGATTAGATATTTCTACAAATATACTAACAAACTCTGTTCTTGAAAACAAAGATATACATTAAATCCAACAAATATAGTCTCATACCATTCAATGATGCAGTTCTTTACCAAATACCCTCTTGTTAAGAGAAAAGAAGTTACAACCTTACGGGAAGTACGGATACAATCTACAAATGCTAAATCACTGATAAACAAGTGGAAGCCATGCACATTGATAAACAAGATATTCATGTGTCATGAACCAAGAAGGCAATCTAAATCATAGTGCTAACATGCGGAAAAATATGCTGTATATTTGAAAAATATTCATAAACTCACAATACTAGGCAGGTGACTGAAATCATAAGGCTTGACGTCATAATCATCAGTGTATTTAGCAGTGTCAGTTTTTGACAATCCTTCCAGTAATAACGTGAATGATGTAATATCTGCTTGCATGGAACCTAGCTCATCTTGGAGTTTATCTACTTTCTTGTTGGATGTCATCGCTTCCCATTGTATCTTTTCAAGAGCAGCTTGCTTGTCTGCAAGCTTAATCTGAGGAAAAGGATAACCGTTAATGCGTGAGAAGAAACATTTTACCCCCTCCCCCAAATGTTATCTATCAGAATCTAAGATTGGAGAAAGCAGTATAAGATATGAACACAACATTTTAATTTCAGTGCATTCAGATTAAGCTTTCATAAAATCCAAATAAACATATAGTAACAATTTCAGTAGGGCAAAACACATCAACTTTTTAACCATACAAAACTTCTAAGAAAAACACTAATGTTAGGTAAAATCAAAAAACCGAAAACTGTAAAAAGTTAAACTCATTGCAATTGTGAAGCCTTCCAACATTCTCTAAGCATATGCCTACTAAAATACACTAAAATAGAACCCAACTTTCCACAACCGTCAAAACTCGAAAATCCATGCCCATCATGTTCCAGAGATATATGAAGTGTATGTATTAAGTGAATAGGTACCATTAACTCTAAGAGATGAACTCTGCTCACATTCTAAATGGTTTAGAAAGTCCCTGGGCCAAATTATTAATTAAAAAAAAAAAAGCAGATCAGTACCTTAGCATCGGAGAGCTGTTGTTGAGTATACTTCAGTAAAGATTCCTTTTCTGAAGCCTGGTGTTTCAGTTCATCAAGTTTTGCATTGAAAACATTCATCTGGTCTCTTGTGTTTTCTGCTGACTTTAAAAGTTCATCTTTCTCCAACAATTTCCTCTGAAGTTCCTCTACCTGCTCCTTCAACATGCCTAACTCTTCTATGTCCTTTTCTGAAGCCAAAGTTCTTGAAGAAAACATGGAATAGTTATCAGCATCATTGCTGCCATTTTTTCCTTGTTCTTTTTCTCCGTGGTCCCTTTTCTTTTTGGCAGGAATAGATGGGGCAACATTCCTACTTTTTGAATCTGTTACCTAAATGATTCAGTACAATGATCACAGCAAAGAAATGCCAGTCATAATGCATTGTGCACAGCAAATTTAACAGTTATATGAGAAATTATTCTTTTGAAAGAATAGTTTCAGACTTCCATATGAACAGAACAATAACAATAAGCAAGTTCAATCTAGAGAAAGAAAGTGATACAGATATTTATAGAATTGAACTTGAACCTTTGGAAGTAGGACTGAAGCATATAGTACTTGAACTACATCATACAGAGTACAGACAATATATGGACACTCAGATAAACATCCATATTGGAGTAACAAAATACTACACCCACCCCCCCGGTGTCATACTAATGGGCCTACCAATCCTTCACTTGAATTATCTAACATCACTAAATCACACTATAAACAAGAAGAACTTTCTGCAAACCATCTTACTGAAGGTTTCCAGTCTAAAGTAATGGAAATTTATTGTTCAATCCACAATGAGTGAATCAAGGTGGTAGCATTTTCAACCCCCTAGGATGAGAACATGAGTTTGAATCTCAGCTTCTTAACAAAGCAGCTGCTGCAGAGAGGCAGTATAACCATTGTGCTCTGACAGTCAAACAGGGATTAGTCTCCCGGGCAATTCAAAAGGGCCAAATCAATATGGATACATGGGCTCACCAAAGGGGGAAAAAATACTTTTTACTATTCAAACAAAGTGTTTTAATTAAGTGATGAAGCATGTAAAAGGTCATAATACACATGCACATATTCTAGAGATTACAATATGAAAAAAAAGGATAGTTAGCAATGCAGTGATATTTTTCACAATACACAAAAGATCGAAAATTATTATATTTCATATTCAATGTCCAAATAGCGCTAGTACTAACATTATCATTTCAAAACAAGTGTTGAAGAGACAAAATAGAGCACATAAAAGTTGTCACTCACAAAATGTCATTTACATGAATAACTATCATATAACATTACCAAGTACCAACGTCCATACACAAGTAAATGGCTAGGTATTAATTTATGATTATGGAGACATGTGCAACATGCATTTAAAGAGCAATAGAAAGTATTCAATGTGGTATGATAGAAATATGCAGGACTTTTATGGTATTTGTGCTTGAGAAGGAAATAGCTTAGTTCCACAACTTTTTCATATTTAACCTCCATTATAGCTATCACTCAATACACAGAAACACAATCAGAGTAAGCAAAACATGTCACACAAGGATACTTACATTAATATTAGAGACTCAAAACTAGGGACATCTTCAAACCTATATTGATAACTGAAACTGAAGTCTAACCAATTCAAGTGAAAGTTTAAATTTAAACAGAAAGAGGTAAACAAGTAAACAACAAAAAACAAGTCTGCATCATTCCAAGTATCACTCCATAAAATCTCAAATATTGCACATTATTATATCAAATGGAAGGAAACCCCTAAACTAATTGCTTCCACGATTCAACATATTGAGCAAGATTTATGAACATTACAAATAAATCCAATGCGAATGAAAAGTTTGAAGAAATTCAAACCAAAAAATTGTCCGGGTCTTACTCTTTTGGACAATGATTCTCTGGTGGGTGTCTTGGTGTAGATCATGGAACCACGCCGCGTGAATGAACGGCTTGCTTTACGATCCTAATCATAATTAAACAACACATAGTACTGAAGATAATTAAATTGAAATTCAAGAGCATCAGTTATCACAAGATCAGCATAAAATAAAAAGAGAAAAAATCACAAGTCACTAGCCTTCCTTTCAGTATGTTGTCAACACACAAAGCCAACACAGTAGAGTCCAAAATACATTATTCCCATTTCCCAAGTTGTTGTTTTGTTTCCTTTTCCTCTTGCAGATAAATAAAATTTTAAAAAAAAATCTCTTTTTTTTGCGTTGCAGTGAAAAGGGTTAGAGGGGTTTACGATGAGTGACTGAACGAGAGGGACAATCTCGACGAGGTCGTTGAAGAGGACGCGATCCAAATTGGTGTTGGGTGCCGCACCGGACTGCTCTTTCACTGAAAGCCATGAATTCGACTCACCCAACTCCGAATTCGCTTGCAAATCCATGAAATGCTGCATTTTTCTTTCTCGCCGGAGAGAGAAATGACTCTGAGAGACTGCACTTTGAAAATGCCTCACTCTCCTTTCCTTTCCAGACAAAACAACGGATATTAAAATTGAAATGACCGATCTACCCCTCTACCATACTTTCATAAAGTACTAGTAGTGTAATTTTAAAACACGGATTCTGATTCGACCGTTCATGCAATCAACCTGGTACTACCCAACGATGTGGTTTTGTAATTACAATGTGATTTTTTATATTATTTGTTCAATAGGAGTGATTATGCTTAATTATCTTAAATACTTGATGATATGATTTAGTTTATGGGTAATGATTCTGTTTTTTACTTTTTTTAAGATAGATATAAATTTTTCATTTTTTTAAATTGACACGATGGTTCGATTATTGTCCAACAAATGATTGCACGGATCCATTTTTAAAATTATTTACTAAAACGGAAATTTCTATTTAATTGGCCTTTAATGTATGAAAGTAGCGTTGTGGTGTGGCCGGCTAAAATTTCTCCGTGTCACTTCAACTGCGCTTATGGGTTATAACTTATAAGCATCTTAGTTTATTTCCTTGGAGATTCTAGGATCAGCTCTTCTCATTAAAGCAGGATTTCAATCTTCCAACAAAATACGGTTGACTAGAAACCATTGCAAGTAATTTGACAGTATTATAAGAATTTGTAGAATTTTATAGGGATTAGTTGTTAAAATGTTAGTTGAAGTAGTATTTCAAAAAATTGTTAGAAATTATTAAAAAAAATTATCAAACAACCAAATTAATTTTTCAATCAATAAAAAAAATTAAAAACTAACTTAAATATTTAATTGAATATAGCGTTAGACAAAGAGGAAATAACTGGTTTTCTTCCTTAAAAATAATAGGAAGTATCTATATGGATGACAAAAGAGAAGAGGAAGGATTATAATTTATTGTATCTACACTTGCGCCTCTCTTCAACCTTGTGTAATATACACGTAAAAAATGAGGTATACTTTTATATTATTATTCAATCATAAATTATTATTTTTATATTTAAATATAATTTTTTTCAAACTTATTTATCAATTTTTATAAGATTATTTATAAGTTGTAATTTATATTAATTATTTTTTACCAAAATACCCTTAAAATAAATGCTCTCTCTCATAAGGATTAGAGAAGAAGACTAACATATATTAATTAATTAGATAAAATATAATTTTAAGTAAAAAGAGAAATGATAAGTCTCAATAATTTTAAGAGTAATTTTTTAAAATTGATATAATTTGCTAACAAATTTAACATTTTAAACTAAATTAATCAATTTTTAAAAAATCGTGGATTAATTAAAAGAGTATTATATGTAAAGAAAAATACGGTAATTTAAAAGTCAAATTAAGGGGGCCTTCCATAATTTGGCATGTGAGGAATTAGTTTTTGGTTTCAGTTAGTGATTAATAACTTGATTATTTTTAAATAATAATAGATAAGAAGAAAGTAAAGAGTCCCATTGAAATTAAGAAATATAAGTCTAGCTGTTATCCACACTAGAATAAATGAATTGCTAGTGGATTATTTCTAATTAGTTCGTGTAATTTGGAATGCAGTCATATAAGCCAAAATTCATACAATCTGCAGTACTTATTATTTTGCAACGAGGTTCTACTAGGCTTTGATCGAAGTTACGGGCCTAGAGGACGAAATACAGATTACAATGATTACCAATCCCTTGACTTGCGTAAGTAGTCACTTTCCCCATGATCTAACGTGCACAAAGAGTGAAGTAACTCTTCTTTTGTCGGTGTTCAATGTCTAATTGTCTACATTATTTCATTATTGGCGTCAATAGAGACGCATTTTGTTCTTGCTTAGCGTTGAACATGCTGCCATATACTTGCTGTAGAGTGAAACCACGATTTCCTATTTAATTCTAACTCGTAAACCTGATCCCCGGTCCCTCAAATTCAAGGAAAAATCACAATTCTATTAAGGAGACGAGAGATTCAAAAAAGTGCTGCGTAAAAGCATACACATTAACTGGATGTGAAGATCTGAGAAGTTGGGGCTATAAGGATATCATTGTCATGGTCTCATGGACAAAGTGTGTGACAAAGAGTATTTCCATTACGTGGCTGAATTAACTCATGACTCATCGACACGAGGCAACTCTCTCTTAGAAGAGTAAGTTTTAGTTGTAGGATACCACATTTTTAAAGTGATGAGTTTCTCTTAAAAGGTGAAGAAGTACAACTAGTGATGATTGAGATGGCTATAAAATGTCATTATAATCAGATTAATCCTTTCTTTAGAGCCCCTTTGTTAGAATTATCTAATTGTTGTGGATTACAATCAATTGTTGTTTTCTGTTTAAATAAAAATCGACTAATTCATTATCCACAAGAAGGTGCAATAAGCAAGCCCACTTATTAACTTGAGTTATCCAATTCTATTTGGGCTTGGATAAAATCCATAGGCCATGACGGGATTAAAATGCTTGGGTTAGGTTCCTCGGCGTTCACATTAGTTACATATTATTGTTCCCTAGCTTTGTGAATAAAGAATGTGAATGAAGAGAAAGCACTGATCGAGATTCAGTAAGCCAACTCAAAAATACTTTGTGTGACATTAGAGGTCTCATGACTAGGTCTAAAATTAAGAGAATAAACGAAGTATCCATGAAGGTCGAGGGAAATTCAACTCAAAGTGCATTAAAGATTATAAAGTGGATAAATTTTCTATAAGTTAATGAAGATTTGAATCCAATATGAAGGCAGCTTGATAAAAGCCCAAACTTACCAAACAAGTATCCATGGATTAGAGTTATTTAGTTTTATGGTCTTAATTGTTTTTTAAGACCCATTTTCCTATTTTTCATGTATTTTTGTGATTAATTGTGAGGGTATAAGTTCAGATGTCTATTCATCTTTTCTAGGTCAATTTTGAGAGTTTTTTAGCTTTCTACTTCATTATGATAGTTAGTGGATTAATCGAAAGTAAATTCTGGCGGAAAAAAAAACATAGTGGAAAGTAAAAGCTTAGTGAAAAATATGCCCATTGGAAGTTCACTACTTGTCATTCAAGGGTTGGTGAGCATGGCCTATAAATAGGAGCCTCTTATAAACTGTAAAGTAGAATATTTAGATTAATGAAATTGATATACTTACTTATTGTGAGAGTTTTTCCTTTTGTTCTTAGGTTAAAGAAGTTTACAGTGTTGGTTCTATCCATTAGAATCACACTTTCTTTTGATATTGGTTCTTTTGGCAAGTTGAACGTAGGGTCAAATTTCTCTTCTTATTCTTTACATGTTTTCAAGACTATCCATTAGTAGATTCGTATCAACTAATTAATCTCAGGACTAGTTTCAGTATTTTTAGATCCAGTGAGACATTTCCGAGCTATTTGAAACCGTGTTTAAAATAAATAAGTCTTAACTTGGTGTTCTAATTTCATATGATCCTGTAGTATGTGTTTGTTTACACCCCTCACTTAGAACTAATGAGCTGTATACATCATACTAGAATCAGAATATCTCATCTCTTTGTCCCTAATTAATCAGAAAAGCAACAAAAATTCAACGTAAGTAGTAACTAGTAGATATTTTCCTCGAATTCAAACGGGTCAGAGTGTGCCTCTCGACATCCTTGTGGCTTGCAGCGAGGATGTGATGAAACAGGTTGCATGGTTTCAAAAACTTGACCTTGGAATTGGAAGGTGAAGGAGCTTGATTTAAGAAAGAAGAAATAACCACCCCCCAAAAACATGTTGATCTCATGCTTCGACATTTGATCTCGTTGGACCAAGAGATTAATTATTTTTACAACTATAATTTTCTTACACTAAACTCAATTTATTCACTAGAATTCTTCTTGTGCAATAGATCTTCTTGAATCATGTGGTTATGTATACCAGAAGTAATATGTATTTTCTTCTAACACAGAGGGAGGAAGTATTTCAAATCCTTTTTGCCGTGGACATCTATCTTTTGTGTATTGTGCGACATGCAGAAAATCTTGCGGTTCCATGTTTCACTTTCATGGTGTCAGGGTGCTAGTGGTCATGTAATTTCTTTTGGCGTTACCATATTTATGACTCTTGATATGTCGTTTTATGCATGAGTTTGGAGCTCGTCGTGCAACTTTTCCCCCCACCCTTTTTTGCAATAACCAGTTGAAAAGATATTTTCTCTCCAAAACAAAGATATGAATTTTTGAGATATTTCATACTTTGAAAAGGAGAACAAATATACTATCCCCACTTCCATTTATTTATGAATTATGATAGAGAAGTTGTTTTGTCTTCTCTGCATGAAGTGTTTATGCATGCTTAGTCTGAGTCACAGAATAATGGCTATCTAATCTATTAATCCACGAAATAGATATTTAAAGATCAAGAGTGACAAAATTATATTGTTTGAAATGTTTATTTTAAAGTTTATAACTAGTGTTTGGGTTGTCATTGAATGACCCCAAATGTCTATTTATTTGAAAGTTTCCTCTCACGTACTTCTCACTTCAATGGTTTTGGAATGCACGCTGCCAACAAACCAAACACACTACACTATACCTTTCAAGTTTCAATGCAGTTGAACGTAACTAAAGTAGAAGGTTAGATTCACATTGAACCACCTTTGAACCGAAAAACAATCACAGCTATATTTGAAAGTGTGGCCTGCCAGAAGTAAAATATGCTTACAAATTCTCTGAATCTCTTCACACATTGGATAGCAATATCAATATGTTAGGTTGTTTGGAGTAGCAGTGGGTCATTAGTAATCGATTAATTTTTCCGTGGTGCTTATGAAACAGCACTTGCATCGCATCCAAATTTGCGTGTAAAGCACATGATTTTGAACTCCTTTTTTTAACTCCTACAGCCAAACAAAACAACAGCTATGCTATCTATGTCTTCATAGCTCAATTGAAAGCCGGAACATAAAACTCCAGTTCCTTGCTTACTTCCAATTCATAACTTAGAATACTCATTGTAAGAGCACAAGGTATTATTACAACCTATGCAAATATGGAACAGCACGTACAGATATGCTCAACAGGGTCAAGCATGGCATTAATAACATTAGATTTTGATTCCATTTCTGCCAAATACGGATTTGTCGTTGAGCTACGGAACCTCGTCCAAATGAGTCCACACCAATTGAGTAAAGTCATTCTCAATGAATTATTACGGAGAAGCACAAGTACATCTAAATAAGATAAGTGGTAGCATCACTTCACTTGTACGTAACGTAATTAATTATGAAGGGCAAAGACCGTAGCAAATCTGTTGGTAGAATATGAAGGAAAGGAATACATTCCTAACATTAACATCATTCATCCCCAGACATATGGTCTATACTCTGACTCAGTTCCACAGTCCAATATAATAATAATAATAATAATAATAATAACAATAATAGTATTAGTTGAAGCTTGATGCAAGTGGGTGTAGGAAAAGGAGCTAGCTAAGCAATAATGGTGGCAATGCACAATTGTTCAGAGTTGAGACGTCAAGGTTTGAATAGGGGGGCAGCTATGACAACACAACACAACACAATGGCGAGGAGAGGAAAGAAGGACCACGAAAACCATGTGCCTAGTTCTGAGGCCCTAACATGGGTGCAGTCGCATTCCACGCTGCTCTGTCACATTAAAAGGCCACGCCATCGCCATGGACCAGTCCTTCCTTCCATTACCTATTTTGGCAAACAATATGGGCTACCTCTGTACAACCCCCGTAACAATTGATTTGCTTGCCTTATGTTACATGCATTTGCATTTGTGCTTTGCCCATCCCTTTGAACCATTTGGTTTTAGTTTCTTACCCTCCCCTATTGACTAACACATGGACAACAAAACATTGACGTTGAATGTAATGTATAGATACAGCGAAATTGGTCGGTCGTTTCAGTTGGCTATTAATTGTATTGCATCATTCACAGTGAATTTCGGGCTCAAAAACTGTTGTTGTTTGCGAGTCAGATTGCAACTTGCAATATTGTGTATGTAAACAATATAACAGTACTATACTATAAAGCCACACCTACCTGACAATGACTCCCTATAGCCCTACCTAGACTAATTTGAATATACATTTTGCTAATTTGGCTTTGTCAGTGTATTTGGAAAGGGCAAGGAAATACTACATGTGACAAACCCGGTAAGCCTTGTTGTAGTGGGGAAAAACAGCAGTGATTTTTTGAAACTTGGTTAATATTATTAGAAGTTAGAAGCATAGGGGGGAAATGTGATGGGGGTGTGAACAAGATTTGAAATGAAAGTTTGCGAGGGTGGAATATCGTGGCATGGTGATGGAGTGGTTGTTGGTATGCCCTGTTCATCACGCTGGCACTTGCTTGCAGCATGGCCCCACCTGCGTCATGAATATTAACCACCGTCACCTTCAAGTGATGGAGAGCGACGCAGTCCGCGGCATGATGAGCGTCTTCATGCATATCCCCACAACAGTGGTTGAGTTGATACTCCACTATTAATGTGTACTGTGATGTTCTCTTAGGAATTGTGTTCGAGACTCATGGGTGAAAATTTATGTTTAGTCCATAGCATACAGAACAAATATGATCCACCACAAGACAACCCAACCCAACCAACTCCTCACATCACATTCTTGTCTTGCCACCCAAACCAACCTGTCCCCACTTTTTTGGCATTCATAACCCTTCCTCTCCCGCACGCGGACTCAAGAATCATGATCCATCGCGCATGCAACTCATCACTACCCCACGCCCCAACCTACTCCTATCCCTCCCAATCCCAAATTTTCTTACTTTCATTTTCTGCACTTATCTTAATCTCACTAATGAAATCCCCACATACCAGACTCCCATCAATTTCACAATAGAATTGAAAACCAAAAAACAAGGGAGTTAGATTAGAATTAGAATTAGAATTTAACATACAACCAATACAATGTCTTCTCCCTACCTCATCCTCTCATTTCTTAATTCATTATTAACATGTTATCATATAATAATATTAAATAGGTAGTGTTGCCATAGTCATGCTGTTGAGTAATGGTACGGAAGGATTAGCGTCACACAACAAACATAAAAATCCGATTACAATTTACAAACCTAAACAACCAACTACTAAATAAACAAGGACGACGGGTGGATGACAAAATTAAAACACCCTGCTATAATTTCTCTGTTAATCAATCAAATTCCACATACATATATATTAAAACCTGAACTCAGAAAACAAAAAAGAGAGAAAGAAATCAGATACTGTAGAAACTAACATGGAAGTTAGTTGTGCATGCACATCACTAATTAATATCAAGCTCAATCACCCCCCAAATTTATAACTTCAAAAAAAAATATACACCGCGTAATTAATTATACCAAGTCCTTCCACTTCTCTTTCAAATTTTTTTAAAACTTTGGTTTTGATTTCCAATCTCCTTTACTCTTCTTCTTTTAAAGTTAAATTTATATAAGAAATAAAAAAAAAGGTGAGATAAGATTTAGAAGAGGCGTGAAAACATTTTCAGGGAAGATGAAAGAGAGAAGAAGAATTGTCGTGGTCAGACCAGTGAGTGTGACTCCAGTAAGCGTGATCAACGGTGTTAGGAAGATCAAACAAACCTTGATCTGCACCGCCCTGCCAATCCAACGATCCGAATCCTCCCCCGTGGCTGGTTTTACTATGCATCCCCGACAAATCAACGGTGTGATCGAGAAAGGAGTTCTCCGGCAACTTCAATTCTTCGTTGTTACTGCTAACCTTCTGGTAGTGCCACTGAAACGACGACGCATCGGGGAGAGTGGAGTTACCGAACCCGAACCCTGACCCTAAAGGTTCATTAGTGGAAGTAGTAGTAGTGATCAAACTGGTGAAAGGACCAATTTCAGAGAAGATACCACCGCAGTCCCCTGTTCCCTGCTCCAGAGAATTATTAGTTTCCAGAGCAGGGATCAACAACTTTGACTCTTGCATGTTGTTGTTGTTGTTGGAATCAGAGTTTAAAGTCTCCGGCGCCGACACGGCCTCGGTGGTGGTGGCAGCGGCGGCGGTGAGGCTGGAGCTCTCGCTGCTGGAATGAGAGTTGGAGTTGTTGTTGTGGTCGGGGTGCGGGGGTGGTGGCGGTGAAGCGGTTTCAGAGGGTGTTATTTTGTTGGGCTTGGAGGAGCGTTTGGATTTGCGGCAACCGCCGCCGACGGGGACGTTGCGGAGGACGCCGCCTTTAGTCCAATAGCGGCGGCAGTTCTTGCAGAAGTGGCGGGGCTGGGAGAGGTTGTAGTTGTTGTAGTAGCAGAACTTGGTGTTGAGAGAGTCGCAGCGGGGGCACTTTAAGGCCTGCTGGTTCTGATGGTGGGGTCGGAGCCTCCGGTCGGCGGATCCGGAGCCGGAGAAAAACCTCCCTCCGGGCATGGAGTGTATTTGCTGCATTTGGTGGATGAGATAGCACCTGAAACTAGTGTTGATGTCAGTGAGTGCGTCGTTGTTGTTGAGTGAACATGAGAGAGAGTGAGAAACAAATATCCCTGCCCTGCAACAACGTACTTCTTCTCTCTATCGTCTAATGTTATTATGTTTTCGGGTTTGGGAGGGAAGTGAATTGACCCAACGATCCCTTTAACATAGCCGTAACTACTTTCACAGCCGAACCCATGGACTTATTTAAATATCACCAAAATATCCTTTACTTACTATAACTCCTTACTAGTACTAGTACTACCACCTCTGTCATCTTCAACTTATTCAATATCCCAATTAAATACTACTATTTGAGTAATTTAATTAAACACTAGTTCAAATAAATATTGAATCTATGACAGTATTTATTATGTACAAATTAGGCTTAAGTGTATTTCTTTCTTCTTTTTTTGACAGTACTATGTAGTATTTCTATCTGATATGTATGGTAATTGTACCATTTTGTTTTGTTGAGTTTCAATTTAACAATTTATGTTAACATGATGACACTGATAGAAGTATTAACATGAAGACATGCATGGTATGATGTAACATGAGAAATAGAAGAATAAATTGTCAAAATGATGAACCCCAACCTTAAACTCTAATATTTACGATTATTAAATAATATATGGGTATTACTAATAAATGTCCTAGGACACTAGTTAAAAAAATAAAAAATAAATTATTTATTATAAAAATTATAGAAGAACGTAAAAAAATATTATAAATAACTCAATTTTATGTATTTCAATAAAATTTTATGATATATGGCATATTAATATATTGTTAATCTTCATAGTATTTTTAAAATATATTACTGTTGACCTATTTATTTTATTCATAGGGATATAGTACATCAAAATATCATTCTTGGGTATTTTAAACAAGTTTACATTTTAATATTTCTAGAAATTTCTTTTGAAATTCAAAATTATTTTAAATAAAAAAAATACATAAAAATAAATTAATATTTTTTAGGAAATATTTTTTCTTATTTTCATTGGAATACCTCATTTTTGTCTCTTCTTATGACGTGTTGTAAACTTCTTGGTATTGTAATTCTCAGGAATAAAAAAACATTATTTGACTTTACTAATCCTATTTAAAAAATGAAATTGTTTTTCTTCAGCGGCTCTCGATTGAAACTTGTTACTAGTATAAAATAAATAAAAGAATACATTATCAAAGGTATTTTGGAAGTTGTCTCATTAAATGGGGTATAATTAATTAAGATTTACTTATATTTTATATTGACATACATGTTTTTTTGTTGTCCATACATGAACTTTCGAGAGTTTAATATGCAATAAAAAAAATTGTGAAGAATATATATTTTATATGAAATTATCACACCAATTAAAATTATTTGTTGAAGAAATAATCAAATGTATTGGCATTGTATGTATCACATAAATCCATGAAACCATGGGTCTAAGTTTTTTTTTCCTGATCACACGTTTCAAAATTATAGGATTTTCAATAGAACAAGCCCTAAAGAGTAATTAATTATCATGACGATAAAGAAAACTTAGTTTTATTATTTATTAACCTTTAGACATCTCTTATTTAAACTCACACGAATTAAAATTAAATGTCTAAAGTTCATCAACAATTAATCACATTAGTGAACTCAAATATTATTAAATAAATTATAACATTATTTTATTTTTCATAAAACAAATATTATAATTAGTTGTTGCTGATAACATTATAGTTATGTACTCTCAATAAATTAAGAACTATTGTTAGTTTAATCCTTAAGTTAATTATTGTTTATCAAATAAATGAAAGAAGAAAAAGGATGAAAATATTTATTTAAGTGGAAACAGTGTGTATAGGATGTTACTATAAATAAAACTAGTAGTCCTAAGTTAGAGAGAATAATAGTAGTATTGAAAAGGAAGAGAGTTGAAAATGAGAGACGAAAGGGATGGATCGTACGGTGGGCACGTGGAGCGAAGCGAGGGGTGGTTGGAAGGTGTAATCCACAAAATCAGTTGTCTCATTGCCTTGTCTTGTCGGCCACCCTCGTTCGCAGTGAGTGCGAGTGAGTCGCATATTTATTTGATGAAAAATATTTCACCAACACTTTGTATCCTATTCAACGTCTAAAAATAAAGATGAAAAAATATAATAAATTTATAATGTGAAAAAAAGAATAAAAAAATAGGAAATATTAATAGAATATTTTAAAATTAAAAAATATTTGTCTATATTACACTTATTTAAGATTGTGCTGCATATCTAATATCTATCCATAACATAACTGAGTGTGTATGTGTGTAACAAATGGTGCAACCTAACCCACGTTGCCTCTTTCTATTGGTGGCATGTCCTTCTTTCATAAAATGTGAACGTCGCACCTCACTGTACCATGTATTTGACCTCCGTAACTGATGCCTTTCTTGTCCTCTTCTGCTCCTCTTTTCCTATAAATTAGTATAATTATTGAAGCCCAGCCTAGTCAAAATTACATTTTGTTAACGTTCTTCTTAGAACATGCATATATTATATTGTTTTTTTTTCATAAAAAGTCTTTTTAAGAAGTTAATAAATAATTGTTTTTAAAAAAAATATTTAATTTTTTAAGCAGACAACCATTCCTTGTTTGGTTACCATGAAAATGAGAAAAAAAAAAAAAGAGAATTGTGTAAGTGTTTCATCGAAAGAATTGTGTTAAAAAAAT
This sequence comes from Glycine max, assembly GCF_000004515.6. Lineage (NCBI taxonomy): Eukaryota > Viridiplantae > Streptophyta > Magnoliopsida > Fabales > Fabaceae > Glycine > Glycine max. The sequence continues at coordinate 6,354,355 of NC_038253.2, forward strand.
TGAATTTCAATGTGTATCTCACACTTTTCTATTTCTTATATATCAAATAATTTTAATTTAAATATTTTTACTCTATTTTCTTTCCTCATAACTAAATTCAGCCTCAATGATAAAGTACAATAAAATTATTGACTTATAAATATTCAATGTAAATGTCATATTTAAGATTAGATCTTCTTAATCTTAATCTGAGGCATTATATAAGTCCAGTAAATAATTAATTATGTTTACTCTCTTAAAAATTTTCATCTATATACATATATATTTTTAGTATAAAATTATATAAAATTAATTTTATATATTATTATTATAATAATGATTAGTGTTAATTAGTATAAAATTATACAGATTAGTTTGTAGCTTTATTATAATGCTTAAAGTAATAACTAATGTAAAATTATATAAAATTAATTGTGTGTTTGTTGTTATTATAATAACAATTAAGGTTATCATCATTTAATATAAAAATTAATTTTAATTTTATGTGTAAAAATAATAATTTTTATAAAAATTATTATTTATTAAAAGTTAAACATTTAAACAATTATAAAGCAAGAAAAAAAAATTCAAGCCCTCCCTTACAAGGTTTCCGGATCCAAGAGAGAGGATCATTAAATGAAAGATAAGATCAAACAAATTATAATTTTCAATAAATTTTAACTAATATAAAAATAATATGTTGCTAACATTTTTCACATGCCAAATATATCCTCGACAAGTAGGTAAATACTTGCTTAATGGGGATGGATTCAAGAGGGATTCAGATTTCATGCAGTTGAATATATTAACGCACTTACGCCCTTAGCTAATGATGACTATTTGATAAAAGATCGAACAAATCATATTTTAACTCATAAGTTAGGCTTAAAATTAACAGCCAAAATATGAAACATTCCATCTTTATTTATCAGTTCATGTTTACGTGATCGCATGAATGAAGCAAATCCAATTCCTTCCAAGAGAGGAAATTTATCCACAAAATTCAATGGAGATAAATGCCCGTATATGAACTATATATTATCCAACCGTTTCATACATGAACATATATAATTAAAATCTCTTATACACACACACACCGTGTGTGTGATTTTGTATATAAAAATAAAGTGTATATTTTTAAATATTTATTATTCTTATATTTTAAAATAAAAAAATTGTACAACTATTACTAATATCAGTAAAAGTTAATGTAATTATCTCTAGAATCTAGTATCTAGATTTTACATTAGAAATATTTTTCTAAGTTAGAAGTTAATCTTTGAAGTGATAGGGGTGAAGAAATTATAGGGATAGTGAAAGGTGTGGTGAGTACCTATTCTATAGCGAGAGAAAAAAAAAGCATGCAAAGGCATGCTGCCTGCAATATGTGAAGTTCAAAGTTGAGATCCACAAATATAGTAATAAATAATAGATTATATTTTAGTTCTAAGTTGAATTTTCTTGAAGATTAAAGAATAAAAACACGACATGTAAAAGGTATTAATTCACTTGAAACTGAGGAATTGTATATCTCATAATTTATCTGTGAATCGGCTCTTCACTTGTTTAAAACATATCTATAGTTGATCGACTTTCTTAGTCTAGAGTTTCTTCATGCTTTTGCGTACTTGAAACTAAACTACGAGATAATGTATTCTTGATCCACATTCGATAGATTATTAATATTCATGTTATTGTGCATTCGATCACCGAACAACTTTTATATGACTATCAAGAACCATACTACTTTAAAATATTAATATTTAAGTCGAGATTGATATCAAATGAAGGATAAGTGAAAGGAAAAATAAGAATAAGTTTTTACCATTTTTTAAGATATGCATATGGATTTTTTTATATAAAAAAAAGCATCACCTTCTTATTATTATTATTATAAAATTTAATTGACTTTTAACTCCTTGCCTATTTTGTTGATCCGTATATATGTCACGGCCAAATGTTGAACATTCGACGAGTACTAGCTGGAATACATGCGTTATATAATGTGAAGATATATGCTATCATTCAAAACTTGGAAATGTGGAATCGTCTTGCAAATTGAAACTAAGATCGTTCTTTGTTCCACCTGTTATTTCAAGGAAAGGAGCAGGAAAGAAGGACCACCATATCCAAACATAAGTGGTTACGTCGAAGTGAAATTACCCTAACGAGAACTGATTGGACAAATCAGTTTGACATGAAAGACAAGCACCATCGAGTACACATACCCTCTAGTTGATTAATAGATTCAAAAATGCTAGTTCTAATTCTTCTCGTGTTATTATTATGATTATGTGATTGGCAATTTGGCATAGTGTGCCGGGCGAATAGTACTAGTAGTAGGGGCAGGCACAGTTAAGTTTAACTGTTTAATTAAACACATAGGAGATGAGACACCCCCTTAATTATTCTATTCCAACTAATTTGGTTGGACAAAAATTGATTCATGGACCCCTGTACCTAGCTAATTAAACCCTATTAATTTTTCCCCGCTAGCCAAAACTATATATAATTGCACATAATTTAAATCCATATCAGCCGGTCAGCAACATATGCCTGCTATTTATGCAAGAGTTAATTGCTCTTCTTCATCAGAGCATCATCGGCGTGTGATTCAAGCTTTGATCCCGTAACACTCCAGGCCCTACTACAACTGGGAGATTAGCTATGACTAGCTGTGTGCTAAGTGTTATGATTAATTATTAGTATCTACATAGCCGTCCATTGACTACTACATACACACTCAATTTGGGTGCAAATACGACCACGAGTTAGAAACAATTAAGCACCACTTGATCTAATTATGGCTTAGATTTAATTAGCCATAATTAAGGAGGATGAGTTAAAGTCTAACCGTGGCCAGCAATGGAGGCAAGAGAAATGAATTAGATTGAAAATGTGCAATGCACATTAGGTGGCTAGTCAAATGAAATAATTGGCGAATAGGAAGTGAGTGTGAGACATGTTAAGGAGTGGAACAAAATGGAGTAGTGAGGTGATGGGAACATGTTCACATGCACATGGGACGGTACTTGTCCACATCTCACAAAATGAAAACTCAAGTCTAGTTTAGTTTGTGTTGCGAATGGGGTTATTCTTGTTCCCAAGTGGAAGTGAATTAGGTTTTATATTGGGGGGTCCTTGAGATCGAGAAAGATACGGTATTCGTGGTTTAATGGGTGTCGCTATCACAACCCTCCAACTATGCCCGAGACCCAGTCGGTTGGAGTGAACCCATCTGGGCCCTACGCTAGCCCTATCTTCTTCATTCCGTCTTCCTACACACTGCACCATGACTCTACTCTCTACCTACTCTTCATTTCCTTCTCCATGCTATGCTCTCTCACTCCACCCATTATTGCCTGTCCCAACTTATTCTTCTTTATTCTATTTCACTATACCTCTATTACTTTACGTGTCTATTTAGTTTCATGTTAAGAAACTAATTTTCAGTTAAAGTATAACTCAAAATTAATTATAAATTCAAATAAATATTTATATATAAATCACATTACTTCAAACATAAAAGAAGAAGAAAAAATTCTAACTAATTTATATCAATCTATTAGGGTCATCAGGGGTTTGGATAGTATATAGAAGATTTTAAATTCTACCAATGAAGTTTAGTAGAACTAATAGAAGGATTAGTTTCTTATAAAATGATAAATCAAAATACAAATCTGCATGGAAAAAGTTATACATATTTAGTGTTCGACTACGTCTCAAGCAAAATTATTTTTAAAGTAGGAAACCTTTTTTGAAAAATTTGAAGTTCTAAGTTCTAAGTCTATAGTTATACTCAGTAAAAAAAAAACCTCTATAGTTATATAAGACTCAAATGGAACATTGAAAAAATTAAATATTTTATAAGATTTCTCAAAAGCTTACTTAATAATCTTATTTTTAAATAGTAATTTAATTGAAAGTAAAGGATTTCTTTTATCAAATACAACTAAAAAAGATTATTAAGAAACTAGTGAACTAAATAAGAATCAGGTTAAACTTATATTTCAAGCTTTATGTGATAGATTTATTTTTTAAAATAGATTGTCTCCACTAATCTCTACTTCCAAGTTTAATTTAGATTTGTCATCCATTGTTTACTAATAACGACAATAATTTAATTAATAACATACACACACAGAATTTGTAAGGATAACGGATTGAATAATCTCAAACCCCAACTTAGGGGATACATCAAAATCTCACCCAAATATGTAGCTTCCTATTAATCTGTTGTATTAATTGCATATTTTAGAGTATAAAAAACATATCAGATATTCCTTCATTAGACAATACTTAAATTACATCCTGCTTGCTCTTTTGTCTTTGTAATTGATGGTCAAATTGCTTAGCCTGGTGCAAAAGCATGCAGTTCATAATATCTCATATTTATAGTGAGGACAAAAATTGTGCAGATAAATTAACTACCTATAGCATAGCATAATTTCTCAAGAATTCACATGGTTTGATTTAACCCCAAGTTTCATTAGGAGGTTTTTTTCCTTTTTTTTCCATAGCAGGGTGGACATTTCTAGTTTTAGGTTGGGATTTTCTTTTTAGCAATATTGGTATTGAGATATTTGGCTTTGGTCCTCCTCTCGTGTTGCTCATTATTTTTCAATTTTTTTAATAAATTTTATGGTGTGTCGTAAGTGATTAATAGGGTCTGGGATGCCAACTGAGTTGGAATCTCTTGCCTTATAGGGATTTTTTTTGTAAGAAAAAAAAATAGGGGGGAAATGGTGTCTCAATCACCTTGTTAGTGATATTATTACATGCCAAATTTTACCTTAAAAAAATTACTAGTATTTTTGTCAAATCAATTATAATTTTTTTAAGAAAAATCTAAGTACATACCGCTTTATTCCCGAATCAATTATACACAGTTTTAAATTTTTAAAAGCACTATCATTCTAAGTCAAGTTTATACATTGTAACAAAAAAAAAAAAAAAGTTTATACACCTATCCAAACAAAGACTATTGCACTATAACTTAAGCACGTGCAAGAGTTGATTTATTTACTATTCAACGTTCGAGAGTTGATGGAGAACCGAAAAATAATCAATCCGTGTAACTGTCAAACTAGCTGTTAGCAAAAGGTGGCAGAAGTTACGTGCTGGAATGAAGGTTCTGAAAAGGAAAAATAATAATGGCCTCCCAACAAGCCACAACTCATATATATATATATATATATATATAATAAAAATTAAATTATTTGAATTCTATTTGAGTTTCAACATCAAATTAGTTCATATCTTTTTATCTTAATAAACCAAAATATTAGGACAAAAAATATAACTCCTAAGAAAAACTCAAAAAAAAGATGAATATATAGGACAAGTTCAAATCCAGACATATTGATGCTATTGACTCTTCAGTCACTGATTTCAGTTTCTTAATTAATTACTTGGCTTCTAATAATGTAAAACTGGATGATATGGCAATAAAAGTGAAGTTAAATTCATACATTGGTCTACCACATGTCCTCTGCTTTGGTTATAGCCTAGTTAACCCAAACAAATAATTTGTTTAGTACAATATGGTTACGCGGAACATGAACCTCCCCTGTGTAAGAATTAACCCAATTGAGTACGAAATCAACTACACTATCATACAACCCGTAGTATAATATAATTAGTTTATTATCCAAATTACTAGCAAAAGTGTGCATAATTAAACCTTTAAAATTTAAATGAAGGTTATACATCTTAAAATGGTTAATTTGGAAACGTAGAAATGAAAATCATTTTCAGTGGAAATAATAATAATTCATGAAGAGGTTGGATAACCTCTTTTGAGTGAACCTGGAGTATTACTATCCGAGATTCAGAGACTAATGAATAATAATAGTAATAATAATAATGTAATAGCAAAAGCTTAAGATATTATCTAAGTGCCTGTAGGTCTAGGAAAATGGTTACGTGAAGTTTGTTATGGAATTTGTTATAATACGAGACACGTAAGCTTTATATATATCTCCAATAATGCATGTTCCCCTTGTCTTAAACAAAGATGACGACGGATGGTTCACCCAGAAATCAATAAATTTTACATAATGATGGTGCAATAGCTTTTTTTGAAGTTACACACGAGCTAGAAGCATTACCCACGGACCCAATATCCACTTCAAAATTTGATTCATTTCATTGCCCTGTTTTTCTCCCTCGGGTCACCATCCAAAAGAGTACACACAAATAGATGCAAACACCTTTTTATTTGGAGCAATGGAAAAGAAAAATATTCCTGAAGAAACACAAGTTACATTTGCTGTTTTTGTTTGTTTGTTAAACAAGAATCAAGAGCCACTCCTTTTGGGGTATCTTATGAGCATGTCCAAAACATTTGCCTGAAGCTATGAAACTATGTTGGAGATATTATATATGCATGTTGTTGTCAAGTGCAATTTTTAAGTGTTTGTCAGCACAAGTTCATGTAGAGTGGAGCAGCAAATTTAAGCTATGCAGAGGGGTAATTCAAAGTTATTCTTACATTATTTTCATATTTTTTAAATTTATAATTTTATTTCAAATTATACTATTAGATTAAAACAATTATCATATAAATTATATTTATAAAATTTTAGATTAATTTTAAATTATTTTATACTTCATTAATATATATATGTATATATATCAAAATTAATACAATACATACATATATATATATATATATATATATATATATATATATATATATAACAACTATTGAATTATTTTGTTGTTGTTTAATTTTTACAATACTCACGTGCATTAGTGTATACATATATACGCGCACACACAAGGGTGAACTGATGAGGATGCACTACCTGAGGGACAAGTCTCTTAAATTAACTTTACATAAATATAACTTTTCATGGACATTTAATTCTATCAATTTATCCATTGGAATTGGATTGACATTTTTATTGAGTATATAAAATTTACAAAAATACTTAATTGGTTTACAAAAAAAATTGTCCTTAACAATTTTTTTTTTTGGTAAAGTGTTTGTTTATTTGGTAGGTAAATACTTCACAAACTAAAGAGAAAAACTGAATATTTTTATTTAAAAATATAAAATACTAATAAACCAATCCAAGAAAGTCACATTTTTATCATTTTTATTTTATTTGTTGGTTTTTTGAAATTTCCAAACTTTTTATTAGTATGTTATAAAGAAAAAATAAGCTAAATATGAAAAGCTTAAATAACTTGCAAATAATAAAGCCCAACCTGCTAGAAAACATTCACAACTTCTAACGGCTTATATGAACTAAGAAACGTACCCAAGCCGAAAACAAAAGCATCAGAATAACTATTGTAATTGTAATAAACTAAAAAGTAAAAACATACCACAAGCCTGGGACCAAATATTTCAACATTACTTAACTAAGAACGAGACAAAAAAAAAATCTAATTATCAATTGACAACACCTTTTTTTTAAGGAATCAATTGACAACACTATAAAAAGTAGACCCCTTTAAACACAACCATCCACTATACTAAAGGGAGTTGCATCCGGCATTGAGTATTTTTGTTGGGGCACCCAGTAACTTTTTAAAATACCAGCAATACTCTGATGTATTTTCAATTACAAATAGCAGTTATATTTTTTCATTTCGTCAACGTCTTTTTTTTTCACAAATTTTTCGTAACTTAGTGTAAGTTGCTTTTGTTAAGGATGGTTTGAAAGCGTATTTGATCTCCAGTGGTGTACGTGAATTTTTTAGAAGTATACGGTAATTTTTGATCGATTTTTATCGTCGAAAAATGAGATGAGTGCCAAAAAAGATGACACACGTACGGATTGACAATCTGTATGGCCATACGGATTACTGATCCTTATGAACCATACGAATTGTCAATCCGTACGTACGTCAACTTTTTTTATACCGGCATTTTTTTTATACGAATTACAAAAAAAATTAACAAAAAAACCAAAAATAACAAAAATTTTGCAATGATAAAACAAATGAATTCACATAATATTTTAATGATTAATTTTAATTCAGTTATTGCTTAAATTTAGTTATTAATTTTAATTTACTAATTGGTTAAATTTAGCAATGATAAAATTTAATTTAGTCATTAATTAAAAATAATTTATTTCAAAAATATGACCAATTTTTTTTCAAAATAATGGGATAATATTAGACATTACAAAAAACTATTATATATAAGTTGCAGCAAATTTAGAATCAACACATGATAAAACAATTATTATAAGACAACTATTATATAAATAAATTGTTCAGAAGTAATTGAAATGTTCATAGTAATTAAAATGTTCAAAATCTTAAAATGTTTATAAACATGGCCAATAAAGCACACGGTTAAGGGTGGGATCAATGAATTCAAAAACGATTTCCATGTCAGCTTTCAAGGACAAGGTTTCGCAGAAATGTTTCCATCCAGCTCCAATTTTAAGTGTCTTCCTCCAATGATTGAACACAAGCCGGCATTTTGTAACGTTCTCCAAGTGCAAATGAGTTCAGCCTTTGTCTTTAAGAAAATAATACATGTTGCTTGGAACGTCCTAATATTAAGAATAGTGTTATGTCAGCAATTTATGTAATGAAATTTAAAACTTGAAAAATAAAGAAATGCTGACAACTAAATTAGGAAGTTGCTTACCAGACTACTACAAGTAACTTTCTGTCCAGTGAGATAAACCTTGAAGCTAACAGAGCCTGACACTTGATGGTATAAAGAGTGTCATCTTGGGAATGATCTGGGTAGACAACTGGTCTTGAATATGATAAGAAAAAATGCACTCTTACCATAATGATACAAGGATACAAGATGATCTCCGGTCAGCTGGTAAAAATCTCGTAGTGTTGTCCACCCTACTACAATGGCCTGGTCCCTAGCGTGAACGGTCTGGAAAAAAGCCTCTGGTGGAGTCGCGACATTCTACATTATGTTTGTCAATTCCCTTCATTCCTCGTGCTCTTCAATTGTTAATTCTGACATGATTAACATTCAAGCAATTAACAGACATTTAAGCACAAGACAAAATTAACATTCAAGTAACTATATGTTAATTCTTACTAGGCACATTCGCAAGAAGTTGTTTTAGTTTCTCATTGAGACTGATCCAATGTGATGACGACGCACAAGAGTGTGACATTCTAAAATATATTTGACAAATAATATTTAAGTATTTTTGTTCTACTTTTCCTATTTCTAATCTAATGTTTGTGTTAAAAAACTAATATAATCTAATAAAAATTGTAATCTAATCCTACTAACATTTTTCTGTTTCTAATCTAATGCTTGTGTTAAAAAACTAATCTAATCTAAATTGTAATCTAATCCTACTAACATTTCTTAGATAAACTGAATAATAAATAAATCATTCATAAAATTAATAATAAACAAACTAAAATCAACATAAATATCCTTCATTTTTCCTATTTTTGTTCTAAAAAAAACCTTTTTAAAAATAAAAAAAAATTTGAAAAAAAAACCATATGGATTGACAATCGGTATGAAGGAAATGTTTTTCTTTAAAAAAAAAACATACAGATTGACAATTCGTATGACTATTTCACTATAAAAAATAGTTTTTAAAAAAAGCCATACAGATTGGTAATCCGCATGACTATTTCACTAAAAGTAAAATATTTTTTTTTTAAAAAAAAAGTCATACCGTATGGCTATTTCATTTAAAAAAATAGTTTTTTTAAAAAAGTCATACGGATTGGCCGTATGCAGCCAATCCGTATGGTCTTTTCATAAAATAAGCATGGAGCAGACAGAGAACCACAGAACAAGACGTCTAACAATACACAAAACACAAAACAAGCAACAATAATGCAAATCAAAACACAAAACAATACAGCAAGACAGAACAAGAACCACAGAAGGAAGAAGATTCACTAACCTCGACGGGAGAACAAGACGCTGCAACAACAAGGAAATAAAGAGGAGGCGACGAAGAAGAGGCCGCAACCAACAGTGGAGAGGCCGTAACCAACAATGGAGAGGCCGTTGAAGAAAAAGAGGCAGTGTAGAAATGAAGCCACGAAGTGGAGAAGGGCCGTTCTCTCGGAGAAAGAAGAACAATCATTCTCTCGAAGGAAGAAGAAGAAATTTCAGAAATGCACAGTTACTCGTACTCGTACGACGAGTCACTGTGCTGCTTTTATAATAAAGGGTGAAAGGCATTTTCGTCGTTTCACCCACATTGTTAGGTGGCTCAAGCAATTGCCTAAAGTAAACTAATTTACCATCCCTGGTCCATTGGGCTTGACCCAAAAGTGTAGCCGACTTCAATTTTAGAACTATCCTTTTGTGTCTTCAAACTTGTTATTTTATTCTACGTCACATGCATTTTTTTACGGAAAATAAATATATTTAAATCTTGTAAGATTACTATAAACGAAAAATTCATTTTTAAAATATATAACTGTATATTAAAAATTCAAACTTGATATCAGTTATTAAACCGAAACGATGTATCAAATTTAGGACTAACATAATTGTATCAATATGTCTTAGAGGTTGCACTTACTAGTTAGAAACAAATATGTGCTCATATCAATTCATCATTACACCCCAAGTCTGGGTTCTTATTCTTAATTTCTCATCGTGCTGTTGAAATTTGAAAGTCTGCCGATGGAACCTTTGAGGACACCCTAGGTTAGTAGAGCTCATGATCAAAGTAACGAGTTCACACACTTACACACCCACCCACACACTGCAACCACACCTGCACAGACACACTTACATAGTTACACGTACATTATCCCACTTTATGTCAATTGTGTTCCACAAAATATAAAGAAATTATTTTTAGGATTAGTAAAAAAGAAAAATGCAAAATAAATTAATATCGAAACTATAATTATATATTAAATAGTTCAAATTATTTTAATTAATATTAGACCTTTCCTCACGTTTGCATGTCTTGATCCCAAAATTTATCACTTTTATGAGAAACCCGTTGGCAAAATTCAAAAGCAATCAGAAAGACAAAAGGCTAAGTGTGTCTTGGAAATTGGGATGATCATTGGAAGAATCATGGTATTCACGGGTTGGAGAAAATGAAATCCGAAGATTGATTTTAATTACTTTAATTTGGTTTGGATGTCAATTTTTTTTTTACTACTTCTTACCTATTATTTAAAATTATTTCAACTTCAGATTCAGAATCAAAACAGACTCAAATTTAAAACTTTTTTATAAAAAAAATCTAAAATCAGATATCCAATGTAAAACTAAACACGCACCAAGGTCATATCTTTTTCTTATTTTTTAATAACAAATGGAAATAAAATAATATGAAAAATGAGACATGGTTGTATCCAAAAAAAGAGACAGAATCACAGTACGTGTTACCCTGCACTGGTTCTTCTGTTTCGTTGCCCAATCAAAAATCACCTAGTTAACTTCTTCTGTGAATTCCTTTTTCTGAAATGAAGTTAGAAATTCTTGTAATCAAAAGAGAAATAGAGAAAGATGGAGCTGTGGAACAGAGCCCGAGGCTTTGCGGAAGAAGCAGCGAAACGATCACAGTAACTGTCGTTGGGATCTAGAGCTACCAAATTCACCGAAATCATAGCAGAAACCACCAAAGAAATCGCAGCGCAAGCTTCCAGGTACTTGCCCCAACCTTCTATCATAAACGGCGTCTATCTCCACCGTTTTGGCATCACCCAAGAGTTGAGGGAGTTCGTCGAAGGAATTACCATCACTACCTTTGAGGATTTTCCCCTTCAAGGTTTCTTTCTTTTTACCCCTTTTTTTTTTATTGTGTGTGGATTAGGGTTAAGTGCAATGATGGTGCAGTTATGTGTCCATGAGCTATCAATAAATAAATAAAGTTAAACTCTGTTTCATTAAATGAGAAATGGAAAATAGAGGATGGAATGAATATAATTTGCAACCAAAGTTGTCATATTCTAAACTGAAAACGAGAGAATTTTAATTTATTTTCTAGTTTTTCTTTCTGTTATTTAAAACATGTTTTAAATGATTTTTTTTTATTCATAGCAAACACAATTAGTTCATTACTAATGCTACCTACCAAATTTGAGGAGTTTATGACAGTTTTGGTTCCCATCCATTTGCAGATGATACGGAATTGTCTGATGTTCCTGCAGTTTCAAATGTTAGGCAGGATCTAACCGAGTGGCAGGAAAAACATGCCAGGCTTGTTCTTTCTACAGTCAAGGTAGCATCTTTTTTTAATGTGCTTTTGTGAATCACAAAATGTTATCATTTCTATGTAGGGCATGGGTGCTTTTATCAATGTTAATGGACTACATAGTACATAGTTTCTCAGTTCTTTCATTAAATTTAAGAGAGGCATCGGTTATTCATTGTTTTACTAACATGTAAATAGTGTTGGCTAAGAAGTTCAGTTTTCTTTTTAGTCAAGAGTTTAGTCCTAGACTCTTAAACATGCTTTTTCTTTTCTTTTTTATTTTTCAGTATTCATATTAACTTGAAAACATTACATGCCTTGGATATGATTGCATCTGGTTTTATCTATGTATTCTTGTCTTAGTGATTTATTTTCTCCAGAGAAATTAGAAAGGTTGAGTATGATGAAGGTACCGGCAGTGTTTGATGCTGATCTGAGGATTAGGATTGGGCTGTGAAAAGATTTGTGCCTTTGGTTGTTTGTTATTGAGCGCCAAGGCCTAGATTGATTAGGGGTAAAGGTCCTGATAGATATTGGACAAGTAATAATTTGCATCTAAATCCTTCCGATTAATTGCGAAAAAATGTTCTCTTTGTTTGCTTACCTACAAGTAGTCATAGACGACAGATAAAAAAATTATGACCATTGGAATGGGAAGTGTCTAATATTTATCAACTTGTCCAGAAAATTACTCAACTAGGATACTTCGTAAATTGAAACCAATGTTTGGGATAAAATAGTATCATGGAGTAGCTGTGAGTCTGAAACATATAAATACAATAAAAGTTGTAGAGTGAGTATGAGATTCAGAAACTGTGATTTATTTGTGTCTTAATTAGTGTTGACCTTTGTGTTCTAGGAGGTGTTGTCTGTTTATGTGAGGAAGAGAGAAAGAGGGAGGGGGATAGAACAATGGTGTAAGAGTTAACAATCCTGAATTGCAGCAAGGTGAGTTATGGCTGTCTTTTTTCATGCTCCTGTAACTGTCACCTTGCCAGATCCACTCGTGATGATCGGTGACATGCTGCCATGGTAGAATTGATGCTTGGTATTCTGATATCCAAGTTTGTTTGAGCAAATCATTGGGTATTTGGGTCAAATACATTGCATGTTTTTGCGTTAATCTAGCATGAATAAAGTAAAATTTGTCACCTATGTATATGGATTGGTTTGTGTATACATGTCATAATGTATTCTAAGTCAATTACAATTCCACTTTTTCTTGTAGTTGTAATTGTAACAGTCAATGTACTCCCACTCACTATTCATTTTATTCTTTGTTACAGGAGATTTCAAGATTGAGGTATGAACCGTGTCCACAAGTCATGAAAGAGAGGAAGTTTTGGAGAATATACTTTATACTTGTGAATAATCACATTGCACCGTAAGTACTTTATCTTGTAGCTTGAGTATTTTGGTTTTCGCATTAAATATTGTTTTTTGAAAAATATGATTTAGTTTTTTAAATGAGACCTCATACAGAATGTTGGTTGAGATTTTGAAAATTTGGTTGGATGTGCATAAATTATTAATACAATAACTTTTGCAGATAATTGCTACACTTGTACTTGTTAGAAATATCATGCTAGTTATACATGAAATGCGTCTAGAAATTAACTCATGCTCTTCAACCTAGGTTATACTGTTATAGTCATATGATTTCTGACAGCAATGAGAATAAGTACATGGAAGGTGATAAACTAAAATCATCTATACAAGTAAAAGATCATGAAATGACGATGGAACCCTTAAACACTGAATTGATCTCCAATCAAGAGGTGCAAGAAGTGAAAAAAGAGACCAAATCTTCAAATTCATCAACTGAGCAAGACTTCGATGTTTTTAAAATAAAGCAAAGTTCTTTACCCTTATTATGCCCTTGTTTGGAGGGGAACAAAAGTGAGAGCTTGAGGGGATTATTCCCTTTCCATGTTTTTTCCTTCCACCCGTCATCCGTAACATTTTTTATTGTCAATTTCTTGACGACTCACATTACGACACTTCACACAACTTTCTTATTGGTTAGAACTTTCCACCAGTCAGAAGCTTCCGTAGGTAGTCCTTTCCGAAACCTCAACAATCAGTTTTGTTTGCTTCCAGAAACAATGACTGTTCTCACAAATCAACATGAAACTTTTCAGCGTGTTTTGTTCTCATTAACACGCTTTTTGGGAAATTTCTCAGAAGGTTACCCATCCCATAACTACTTCAAGCCAAACACGCTTAATTATGAAATTCTTATGTGATAGACTACCAAAAAGTAGATGCATCTTGTTAGTATAGGTAGTACCAATTAATTTTTTTAAGTCATCCTCAACTTGTACAACCTCCACAGCCTCTGGAATGCTTTCATTGTGGTGTGATTCATCCGGGGTGTTAAGTCATCCAAATAAGTAATGTAGTTTAAACTCTTAACTTTCTCAATCAATGCAGTGAGAACTAAAGCTAAGCCAACTAGATGGACTACCATTTTCTTCATGTTAGCCTGTTTATTATTCTATACCACTATGTTCTCTAGAGTTCGAGAAATATATCCAATGATAGTATGTTCCTTTGAGTATATTAGTTGGAATATAGAATAATATGTGCTCTGGGTGGTTCGTTTTTTCTTGGATGAATTTAAATTTTGAAGAGTTTATATTTGCCAACAGTCTCTCTGGTTTTTCAGATGATGGTGATGGGGGATATGATGATGATTTGGACAAACTGATGGATAACTCGGTAAGCAAGAAATAATCTGTACTAGTTATGGTATATATATACTCACTTGCTATTTAGGATTATGTTGGCAAACATAACTTATAGATTTGTTAAAATGTTTCCAAAACTGTAGCTTACTACTATATTCCTTTTTAAAAACCCGCAAGAGTATATTAGAAAACCCGTGTGTGTATATGTCTCTTCTCATTCCTTTAGTAAATGTTATCTTTAAAATAAAATTAAATAAAACTTTTTCTTCATTATGCAAGAAAATGCTTGTCTGTGCTTGACAAAAAATTACAATTTGAAATACTTTTGGGGGTTAAATTAAAAATCTGATCCCTACATTTGATGCTACTTTTCATTTTTGTTCGTATATGGAAAAACATTTTATTTCTACTTGAAAAGTCGATTACTAAATGGTTCATCATTTGCTATCGTTATAAATCTGTTAGATTTAGTCCTTGTGCTTGCCAATATTTTTTTATTTTGTCCCTACACGAAACAGATATACACTTTGTTTTGATCCTTGCAAGAGGGAGAGAGAGAGAGATTTCATCCATACACTTGTTGCTGTTAAATCTAAGTATTTGGTAAATTTCCCGTCGTGTCAATTCTTCTTTTTGTCATTCTACTGATATACTCGATCAAGCCTTTTTTCTTTTCTTGGATGACAAAGTAGTAAAAGGGTTTAGCCTTTCCATTTGAAATTATAAGCAACTGCTTGCTTTTGTATTGCCATAATCCTAGCTTTTGTTGTAAGGACTAAGGACATTAGTATTCAGTATTCACTTGTGTAAGAATTTGGAAATGATCGTTGCTTGCTTACTATTACCAAAGTAGGGGATGACGGTATTGACTTATATAGACCTTGGCAGTAATAGTGATTTTTTTTTTTTGTCAGTAGAAGACTATTGAACCATATTGGATACCTTTTTCCCATAATAGAAGACTTATTCGGCCCAATTGGAACTTCATTTTGATTTGAAACTTTATTAAATCATTAACTGAAATTGGCGGCATTTATATTACTAATTTATTATATTACTTATTTTAATGTACAGGATGATGAGAAAGGGAAATCATAGATGGTGCTTGAAATTATTGGCTGACAATAAATAAGTGGTTGCAACATGCCTGAGAATATACACGATGAAATGAGGCTTAATTTATTGATGCAACACATACGGTGGCTGATCTGTTCCATTTCCATGATGCCTACATTTATTCTTTCAACCCTTTCCTGCCCCTTTATTTATGTTAGATGTTTCCTGGCGTTGGGTTTGTGATTAAAAAAATATTCATTATTTGGTGTCTACTTTTGTTAGTTTTTTTATGTAAAAGATACACATTAAATGTACTGAAAGGAAAAGGAAAAATCATACAGATATTGCTTGTCCCGCCATGTGTATACTTAGACTGGTTTGGTTTGTGGTCAGACCCCCACCCCCTCTTCCCCACGTTTGGATGTATTGTATTGTCTCAAACCCAACCCAGGGAAAAGGGAATGTCTGAAAAATATTATCTGAGCGAATGTAAGTAATTTCTGATTTTGTTTGTTTAAATTTAGTTTATTTTAATAAATTTTTGAAGAAGCTTATCTAGATAAATTTTCTTAACTGGCTAATGAAGGTAGCTAGCCATTAAGGTTTTGAAATGTCCCGTGAGTGTCTTTGGGAGACATAGTTTTTCGTTTCAATTCAGTTATCGTTTAGCTAGCATTTGAAATTAAATTTTGTTTACTATATTTAAAATTAATTTTACACACTACTACATAATTTAAATATACTCTAGTCACATTTAATAATTTAAAATTAATTTTACTAAAATCATTTTTTATTTCTTGAAAAATTACAGGAAATTAGTCCACAACCACAAGTTGTGTTTTTCTTTTTCGAGAAGCAGGCTTGGATACGTTTGAAAATCGACCCTGATCTTACCTACTCTTCAGTGTCGTTTTCCCTGGAAACTGCCATTTTAATTTTTAGTAGGCTCTAACTTCGGTATGAGTCTGCTAAGTGCTGACAAATGAAAATCCTTAGTGCGATCCAACTTGAAAACATTGTTTTTAACCCACAATAAGATATAAAACATTAAAATAGCAATGTATTCGTTCAATTCTTAATCATGTGTTTTGAGATTATTAATTTTTGCTCCATTCTGCTGTCTTCTTGTTTGCTTCTCCATTTGGCGTGTTTATCATGAAGTTTTAAAAAATTGCTTTTTTTTTTTTGTTTGAATTGATTATCTATATAGTCAATGGCTATGCGCCTATGCCCCATTTAGTTGGTCTTGAGTTTCTTTCTCATAAATATATATGACGTGATTAATTGATATTTTTCTAAAATATTATCTTGAATATTTTTTTAAAAAAAAATTTCATCAATCTAACTATTAGATTGATAGTTCTAATAACAATGATTAAGTGAATGAAAGTTCAGTCAAATTAAAATTAGTTATTATTTCATCACATTTTTATTTTAACAAATAATATGCCACTTAAAATATAAATGCCATTTTTTTTTATCATATTCAATGTCAACTGATCCTCTCCATATACACCCACTTCCCTCTTCCTCCCTTCACGGGTCCCAGTTCAATCATTAGTAAAGTTTCTTATTTGATGAATAATAAGCCGCGTGAGAGTTTTATTATTTAGGAGTAGTTTTGTTATTTTGTTTATTTGGAGGCTTTGCAATAATACCATATCTTATTATTTTTCTTCTTTCTTTCATTTATTTCGCTAATAAATGTCAGAAACCAACTAAAAGTGGCATACATTCAATGGCTGCTTACGAGATAGGAGAATTTGGAATATTCTGCTTGTGTTTTCACTTTATATCTCTATATTTTCAAATATTTTTTAGTTATTATAGCTGTATAATAATTCTCCAGCTGGATCACGTATAACTTTGAATCATGTGACCACCTAGTTACAGCCAAATAACTTATGCTTCTCCTCTCTCTATTTTTTTTTTTTTTGGTAACTTTATCTCACATCTGCTTTTTCCCCTCAAATGAGAGAAACGGGAAGCACGTTTGATTGTCTGAGGATAAGATGAAATTGTTTATGCTGAGAGTCATTTTCCATTAACTCAACATATGCTGTTTTTTTTTTTTCATTCCCCAAATCTCATGCCCTTTACTTTTTTTTTATAGTCAGTCAGGGGTCTATCCCATAATTCAGACATTCATGGCCTTCTCTTTGTGTTAACGACTTTTTATTTTTCTTATTTAATTATGTTCCATCTAAATGTGAAACCATATAAGATGACACCAGGAACAGAAGTAAACTTTTTACTAGTTAAATAAAGCTATGTTAGCTTGCTTGAATTGTCCATTCCGGTATTTTTTTAAAAAGTAGTATCCATTAATTGAACTAAATAAATTAAGTTATTTATTATGTTCAAAAGTTAATAACCAAACCGCCCTTTACTTAAAGAAATAAAGGAATTATGTATGAGGTCCATATGTGCTTTAAAGATCGTTTTCTCAGAGAGATATTTAATATTAATTTTCACACAAGTTATCAAAAAATATTTATTGTATTGCTTAAAAAAAAAAAGAGTTACAATTGATTCTAACTCAATGGCATCTCAAATTGAAATCCATATATATATTCGTACTTCATACAGGTCATTTTGCTGATGCATAGTCAATCCCAAAGTTGATTTTTAAAACTACCTACCTAAAGACCAAGGTCTACTGATATTAATATTTTTTTGTGGGTAATACTAATATTATTTTCCTGCGTATCTCTTGGCCCTTATTAGGAGAAGGACTTTGAATTAGACAGAAAGTCGAATTAACTGCTAATAACGATCGATACATTGAACTTTCCAGTTTTTTTTTTTTTTGGATAATTTGATAAGTGCGCATTCATGCATATGTGATTCCTCACCTACTGCTTTGGATCAGAGTATTAATATGATAATAATCATATTGAAATTTATAGTTATTATTTTAATAAAAAAATATGAATTCTATATTTATATCTTTCTATGAGATCAATTACCGCAAATCCTCAGCATTTTATGTTTGCAAAAGAGATACCTTTTTACGTTATTTAATGCATGAATTCTGAGTGACGTGGTTAGTTTACTAGCAAATGGTCAAACTATTAATTGTAAAGGGTAATTAAATAATGATTAAAAAGAGAGCGTAAAAATTAAACATGCGAGCATGTCACGCGAATGACATGCGAGAACGGCAGGGGCAGCGAGGTTATAACAACACTGACTGCAATTGCAAAACTTTTTTGTCTTGTCAAAATAATCATAATGAAAACAAAGTTCGTCTTCTTAAATGAAGCAAAATTTTTTATTATTATATTAAATTATAACTATTCAAATTTTTTAAATACCATGTCTTTTTTTTTCCCAAAGACTTTATCTACAATTCTTATATTGAACTTTCATTTTTTAAATATATTTATGAACAATATTTTTTTTCATTTTTTATATATTATTGTCAGTTTTAAAATCAAATATATTAATAAAAAAATTTGTTAAATTTTTTTAGTGCACAATTATTAGTTAAATGAAAACAAAATTTGAGTGGAAAGCAAATAGAGGATAGTGAAAGAAAAAAAGCGTGAGAGTGAGAGGAAGCAGCGTATCTCATGGGACCCAGCATCTATCGTGGTCAAGGATTAGGAGGGTAGATCAGTCACCGTTGATGTGATACATGGTCCTCAAAGGATGAGTTAGGATGCTGACACCTGTCCCGAAACCACATCGTATGGCCCAAATAAGTGGACCGTTCTGAAAGAGAAACGGACTACGTCGTAGCGGCGAACCGACACTCTAACGGAGGCTTAACGGCGAGGAACATGTAAAGCCAAGTTCTCGCTAAATTAATACTTTTCCTATTTTTAATACAAAAATAAAATAAAAATTCCCCATTTCGTGGAAGCAAACTAAAAGCATGAAATGAAATGGGGCAAATGTCACTCACAAATCTCTATCTTTTTTTTCTTTTTTCACTGTAACCGTGTGATCCCTCCCCAGAGAGAGACTTCTCGTGCATTTCACTGAATTCTGCATGTTGCAGGGCCTTCCTAAAAATATATTGTATGAATTATATTTTTATATAACATTTTTATAACAGTACCACTTCTTTTTGTCAAATATTTATTTTTCCTTTTTTCTCTTATCTCTTTTGTACACAATATATTGTATAAAAGTAAAATAAAAATGTTATCCATAACTAGTATTCTCCATCTAAAATTAGCTGTTCTGATTGTATGATACTGTTATTTCTTTTTACTGCCGCATCTTTAATATTTTTAACTCCTTTTTTATTTTCTCCTTTTTTAAAAAAAATCTATATTTTTAAAAGAAAGATTGGGTAGGCCATAGGCAAAAGGAATTTCGTGAATTGAGAGAAGTGTGTGTTAATTATAATTTATAAACTTGTTTATTTGGGATAGATATATATGAGTAATAATGGACCATTATTTTCGAGGTTGAAAACTAACTTTTTTTAAGGAAATGTCGAAAACTAGCTATAGAAACGTGGAGTTATCATTCTACTATGTTAGATTATGTTTTAAATTCAATTTCCTGACTAGTAAATTGCTTTTTACCATTGAGATCTCCCACAGTTTATAAAAGGGAGTTTTAAAATAAAGTAATAGGGGACGATATAATTTTTAATGGGATTACTATTTTTAAAACTTTTATGAAATTCTACTTTAAGCTCAATTTTAATTATCCAATTTTTTTAACTATCTTTTCATCATAAGTCACATGATTTCTCCTTGTCACTTACAATGAGAATCATTCGTGTACAAAAGAAGATAGTGTTCAAGCAACGAGGAGAATGACAATATAACACAATCATCCATCCATTCATGTTACCTTGATTTTGTTATAAATATCTATTTGTAAACACTCTCATAGGGTACATTCTCCCCATTATTGGTATGAAATTGTCTTATAGTTTGGATTTTTTTAATAATAATTTGAAATTTGAAATTTAAATTGTCTTTGACATTAAAGTGTTTGTAGGTGATCATCATTATATAAACGATATCTATTCATCACAAACTATGTTGTTTGATGACACTTTCACATTATTAGTGTGTTTAGCGCCTACATGCTTAATCCTTTAAAAATATTTATTCATATGATGATAACGTTGATGTTGTTGATAATAATAATAATAAAATAAATAAAAAATTATATAATTACACATTATTTTGTTACATTTTCTTAAGTTTGTTATTTTCATCGTGAGTTTCTTCATATTATTTGTAATCGAATAGTGAAATAAAGGGTTTTTTTTAATTTGTCCTTTATTTTCAAATCTCAATTAAAGTGGACTTAATTTTGGAATTTTGAGTCTCTTTTTCATAAATATGTCATTTTTTATTTTCCTCTTAAATTTGGGATTAATCAAACTCTAAGTAAATATATTTGTTTTTAATAAATATATCATAGATATCATTTTCCACAACCATCATAGTTTCTTGGATAAGTATATTGCAATGACGATCAAACTCAACTCCTTTAAAGTTTATGAACTATTTTCATTCGGTTATAAAGTAGTTTGATCAAATTAAATTTGTTTGATATACAAGTTTATTTTAGTAGTTTTTAGTTTATATTCATAAGTTACTTTAGGTAGTAATCTAAAGGGTTGATGTAGTGATGCAAGGTTCCATTGCATGCCTATGAGTTGAAATGATTTATCTTGTACTTAATTTTTATCGTGTGGAAAATTTTCTTGAACCAGCGGTAGTTTCTCACCATGAGTAGGATTAGTTTCTAACTCAATAGATTAAGGAATACGACCTACAACTCATGACAAAAAAAGTTACTTAAGATAGTTTGTAAAAAAAAAAATAGTTATAAGTTATTAATTTTTTTCTTCATTTTTATCCTCACTAATTTTTTGAAACCCCACTTTCACCTCAAATTAAAACAACTGCACATGTCCCTTTATATTCAATTATCTAGTTTATAATATTTTAGTTTTTCAACTCTCATCTTATAGCTTATAAGTTATGGCTAGCTTGTGAGCTCTAAACTAGTTTATTGGTTAATTTTATTAAACACACAATTTGTGGGACAAGAGTCTCTTTGGAGTGTGGGTTGTAATCCTATTCCAAGTATTTATTAGGCGAGATAGGACAATTCAAGATTTTTACTACTGATTTTGAATTTTTATCATTGATGTAAGTTAATGGGATCTTAGATTACTTTTGGTGAGCCGACCAAAGACCTAGTTAATATGTAAAATCCCAAAAGTTATAAACGCTTGACACGAAAGGACTTGAGTGAAATTGTGCTAATTAAAAACCTAGTTCATTAATATTATTTATAATAAACTTTAAAATTAATTATAATTATTAATTTCTTATCAATAACTATAAATATGCTTTATTTTTTAAAGTACGTTTATTTCATTTTAATATATATATATATATATATATATGTTATATTTAGAAAGTGCAAAGTTTTATTTTCAGTTCATTACTTATATAAACTTATTTAAATAATTACTAATTTCTAGAGGTGCCGTGTAGAAGGGTTGAAAAATCCGCGATATAATGTCGGCGTGGTGGACACGATTAGCCGTGTATAGCTCAAACGGCGGATACAAATCACCTACCGCTTCCTATTCCTATATGAGTTTCTTAAAGCCCACAATCACAAACCGCCACGCGTCCATCTGCACTCAACAACACGTGCGAAATATTATTGTCACGGACCCATAGACATAATATGAAAACATGGATTTCTCCACTTACTACTATTTCCCAATAAAAAATAAAAAAATTATAACAAAATTAAATCAAAGCTCTTATATAAAGCATTTTTATCACTTGGCAAAAGCAACAAACACTTTAATCATGCACAGTTAGTACAGTGTAAACAAAATTAAGCTACTGTTTAGTAGAATGAAAAAAATAAAGAAAATAAAATGTGATAAAAATATTGAATTAAAGTAAAATGTAAAAATATATTTTTAGTGTTCATTTCATTATTTTGTATTTTGTTTGCCTTCAAACAAACAGACCTAAAATTGTTAAATATGTTTTTTTAAAGAAAAAAAATATATGTTGTTGAAATGTGAATAAGACACATATGATATCACGATTCATTCATAGTAAGTAAATGAAGCGAACCAAAGGTGAGATCATCTTAACCATGGTTAGTTGGGTTGGGTTGGGTTGAGTTAACACGGGTGGCGCACGCCGTTGCTTGCTTTCTAGTGTGCGTCAACACCGAATGTCTCTCTGTTTGCGTTTTATTCTCTCTCTCTCTCTCTCTCTCTCTCTCTCACTATAACACTTTTTTTCTACTCGCCGCCGATCAGCCACATCACTCTCCGGCGACACCCTTCTCCTTTTTAATTTGCTCTTTCCCCAAAATTGCAGCATATGTTTCTTTCTTTCTTTCTTGTAAAAAGAATTGTGTGGTTGTGTGGTGCGGTTTCGATTTGGATAATAAGCGCCGTCTGCGCTTCTCTGGCGGAAGAAGCGGGTGAATGTGTCTTTCTGTTAATGCGGCCAAGAATTGAACTTAGTTGACGCTTCTTGAAGTGTCGGCATTGGCGAATGGTGGTTTCGTGAGATTGTTTTAAGTTCGATCTGGGGTGAAGCAAGGATCTCGTAGGAGAGGAGAAGGGATCAAAACGACGGCGTTTAGGGTTTTGACGGTTATGAAGAGAGAACAGTAAATAAATGTGCAGGGCAGAGTGGGAAGGTTTGATGGGTCTGAAGAAGTGGGAGAGTAAGGTTCAGAAAGTGGGAATGGGTGTGTTAGGTTCGGGGGGTTCAGGTTCAGGTTCGGGTTCGGGTTCGTCGCGGTCGAGAATGAAGATGTGGATGATACGGGCAACCACATCGGTGTTATTGTGGACCTGCATCGTTCAGTTAACGGCGTTGGGTGACATGTGGGGGCCGAGAGTTTTGAAAGGTTGGCCTTCTTGTTTCACTCACGAGTCTGCCGTTAGAGCAATGGATGTCGAGTTACCGTCACAGCGTCCACCTCTTCTCCCTCCCAAGAGTCAGTGTTTCTGTTTCGATTGTCTCTTGTTTCTATCTATTTTATTAAACTAGTTCTTTGCTCTAATTTTTGTTTTCTAACAGTTTATTTAGTTACCTTATGGATAAGACCGTTTTTTTTGTCACCAGGGGTTTATAAAAACAATGGATACCTTATGGTTTCGTGCAATGGAGGACTCAACCAAATGAGAGCTGCGGTGAGTGATTGGTTTTGTTTTGTTCAATCATAATCCATAACCTATATCTTGATTTGGGTCTGATTATTTGATGTAACTTGACAGATATGTGACATGGTGGCTATTGCCAGATATTTAAATGTCACGCTTATAGTTCCTGAACTGGATAAAACATCCTTTTGGGCTGATCCCAGGTGAACCTCTTAATTTCACTGTGCATGGTGTAGATTTGTTGTTTTAGTGATCCCAGGTTGAAGAAATTTCCAGTGATGATTTCGTATCAATGAGTGTTTTTTGTTACTTGTGTATCCTAGTGACTTTCAAGACATATTTGATGTGGATCATTTTATCGCGTCCTTGAGAGATGAAGTGCGGATATTGAAAGAGTTGCCTCCCAGACTCAAGATGAAAGTGGAACGCGGCTTTCTTTACACCATGCCACCTATTAGTTGGTCTGATATATCTTACTATAAGGACCAGGTATGCTTTATTGTAGCTATGTATGAGCCAATTGGTTTTGGAGTTTAGAAACTGTCAACTTAGCTTGTGATAGTTTTTTTTATCTTGCGTAACTGAATTGTGTTGTATTTGTTCTTTCAGATTCTACCCTTGATACAAAAGTACAAAGTTGTTCACTTAAATAGAACTGATGCTCGGTTGGCCAATAATGGTCAACCGATAGAGATTCAGAAGCTGCGTTGCCGGGTCAATTTTAGTGGTCTGAGATTTACTTCCCAGATAGAGGAGTTGGGCAGAAAGGTGATCAGGCTTCTAAGGCAAAAAGGTCAATTTCTTGTGCTCCACCTTAGGTATGAGATGGACATGTTGGCATTTTCTGGCTGCACTCAAGGTTGTAACAGTGATGAGGTGGATGAATTGACAAGAATGAGGTGATTACTTAGCTGTGAAGTCATGCTATTCCATGATTTCATTCCTTTTTAATTCCGATGAACTTGGATATTGAAAAAAGATTTGATATGAATCTCTCAAATTTCTATATTCTGTGCATTGTCAGATATGCTTATCCTTGGTGGAAAGAAAAAATAATTAATTCTGATTTGAAAAGAAAAGATGGTTTATGCCCTCTAACACCTGAGGAGACCGCCCTTACACTTAAGGCTCTTGACATTGATCAGAACATTCAAATCTACATTGCAGCAGGGGAAATATATGGAGGGGAAAGGAGAATGGCAGGTCTTGCAAAGGAGTACCCAAAATTGGTAAACATCAATACTCAAGGCAGTATGGTAATTGTAATGTTTGTTATTGTTTAATGTCTTTCTTAGCATTTGACTTTTCACTTTGCCAAAACAGGTCAGGAAGGAAACGCTGTTGGAGCCATCTGACCTTCGTTTCTTCCAAAATCATTCATCCCAGATGGCAGCATTGGATTATCTTGTCTCGTTAGAGAGTGATATTTTTGTTCCCACATATGATGGAAATATGGCCAAAGTGGTTGAGGGCCACCGCAGGTATAGTTCTGTACAAAATTACATTATTTGTAAACTTTGAACTACTTATCAGTGACTACACAAACTGTATTTTTTATATTTCTTTAGGAGTGTTGGCATGTGTGTTCTGTTAAAATACTAAAAACACTTCATGTTCAAACAATTTCTGGCTTAGTTTAAAGATTTTGGACTTTCCAGTAGTACTTATCTGTTAAGTGAGTTGACTTTTTACCCTCTTCAATGCTTGTACAGATATCTTGGGTTCAAGAGAACGATTTTATTGAACAGAAAGCTCCTAGTTGAATTGATAGATCAGTACAATAATGGAGTGCTAAACTGGGATGAATTCTCTTCAGCGGTGAAGGAAGCTCATGCCGATCGCATGGGTAGCCAAACAAAGAGGTTTGTAATCCCTGAGAGGCCAAAAGAAGAGGATTATTTCTATGCCAACCCACAGGAGTGTTTGGAACAATCAGCAGATGAACCGTTGGCGTTGAGTAGTAGTACGTGAGTGAGTGAGTAATATGTTGGGAAATAGTGGAATTTACTTGTGCCATCATCTCCTGGTGCACTTGGTTTTTCTACCACAGATAGTTTTTCCACGCAGTTTTAGCGAATCAACAAGGTAGTCAAAAGGTGACCCATAAAGAAAAGTGAAGTGAAGTGGGTAAAAACTCTAGTCAAGCAAAAACAGCCAGGGGATACTTTATATTTTATATATGCAAAATAATCAATCCATCACATTCATGTATAGAAAGCTACCCTGCCATTACAGGGTGAGAGCAGCAGTTCAAACAACATGTAGACGGAGGAATTTCTTATACAAATTTGGATTTTACTGGAAACTGCCCTTCGTGGAAAGCTTCATTCATTGGTATTTGCCTCACTTTTTTTCTTTCTTTCTTGGATATAAATATATAATATCCCCCCTTCCTTTTTTCTTAAATTGGCCTCCATCATTGTGATTTTCTGGATTATTTATACACTAAAGAATTTGTTTGTTCGTGTATTAGTTAATGCCTCCTAATTTCATTTTCCACTTTGGTCCGTTTCGGGAATGCTAGGTTGGACGAGCCTTTTGTATCATCTTCTCATATTTATATTTGACAGTGAGTGTCATTTCTAATTAATTCATGAAAACTTATCCATCAAACCATAATAAAGTAGTAGTTGAAGACCAAATAATACAAAATCGGATAGGAACTCCTTGTCCTTATGGGTGTAGCATGTAGTGTCATGTTTATAGATAAGATTATAATTTGGTAAGCTGGAGTTAGGGTAGGCTCTTTCTCTTTGGAGCCTATGTTCCCGAGGGAGACATGCTAACAAATTTGTACATTGAATAAAAATCAGTGGTCAATTGTGCCAAACAAAGAAAGCCACTAGACAAAAAAAAGTGGACCACTGTGATTTTTGGTTTATTCATTGAAGATAAATTATTTGGGTCATGTGATTGTTGGAGGAATATGCTTTGTTACCGTTACTTTTGATGTCTTGCTAAGATGGCGCTCGTGTACTGAATCGAAACCATATAAGATTCTGTTGTTTCGATTTTATTTAATTATTATCACGGGAGAATGTAAATTAGTATTCCTAGGACACCGGTTAAATAAATAAATAAAGAAACTAACAAATATTTATTCTATTAATAACATAAATACTTATTGAAAAATCATAGTTGAAAGATTTAACACAAACTAATAAATATTATTTATTGTATTTAATAAGCATAGTTATGAGTTTAATCTTTTGGACCATAGGTGATGGTTAAATTATCTTAAAAAAAGGTGATGATTAAATAATTTTCTTCACAGGCCGTAGTGATTTTCAAAATCAATTTTCTAACGTTGTAGGTTAAGTATGTTTGGAGTTAAAATTTTATTTCTATGAAAAAATCAGTCACTATTCTGACCCAAAATTATCATTATTGGATGTTTACCATTTTGGTCTAATGAAAAATGTTTACATCAAATTACTGTCAGTAATAAAAGAGTAATATTAATGTCGCCCTAAACAATTCACATTATTTAGCCATTCAATCATAAAAAATGACATACCAACGAAGGTTAGGCGCAATAATAAAGAGCTGTCATTCTAGGAGGATGAGTAAATTTAAAATATGAGAGAAGACAAGGACTGAGAGGACCTTTTAATTAGTAACAACAACACTTAAATAATGATTCAAATAGAACAATCTGAATATAAATATAAAACAATAATAAATAAAAGAGTTTAAGGAAAGAGAAAGTGCAAACTTGAATTTATACTGGTTCGGTCACATCCTTGTGTCTACGTTCAATCCTCATGTAACCCGCTTGAGAGTTCCACTATCTTGTAAAATCTTTTTGCAAGTTCTGAACACATAAGGACAATCCTTCCTCTGTGTTCAGAATTCTTTTACAACAATAAACCCTTAGTTTCTTAATCCCTTAGAGAACTTAGAAAGAAGAGAAGAATGAATCTCTCTTGAAAGAGATAGATTTTACAATCTAAGCACTCAATTGATTCCTTATTGAATTGCAAGTGTATTGACCAAGGAATTTTTAAGAGGATAAAATGTTTTTGCTTTTTGAGAGAATAAGACTTGTTGTTCTGAAAAACTTTGAGCAAATTCGTGTTTTAAGTCACATATATATAGACTTTTGGTGGTCATGTAAAAACTATTTGAGAAGATGTGACTCTTAGAAATATTTTTCTGAAAATCTCCTCTGGTAATCGATTACAGGATTTGTGTAATCAATTACATGTTTTTAAATTTGAATTAAAACGTTTATTAACGGCTGGTAATCGATTACCAATATGGTGTAATCGATTACAAGTCTAAAATTTGAATTCAAATTTTTAATAGCTGTTGTAAACATTTTTGGCCACTGGTAATCGATTACATCCTCTGGTAATCGATTACCAGAGAGTAAATCTCTTGAAAAACACTTTTTAACTTAAATTATTTGGCCAAACCTTTTGCTATATCAATTAGGAATTCCCTTCCCAAAATACTAGTGATCATCTTGATGTTGTGTCTTGTATTCTTGAATCATTGTCTTGAATTTAAATTTGAAAAGTGCATTTGCATCATTTGCATCAAATCATCATGATCATCATCAAAACATCAAAGTCATTTGCTTCTACACTTTTTTGTTGTTGTTGTTGAATATAACAAGTGTTTCATTTCATAATTGAAGATCCACTAATTTGATATTGTTTAACCTTTTATTTCCACGAACAAGAACTTAGAAAATCTAACAATCGAAGAACCCAAGGTGTTTCTAAGAATGCCATCAAATCCACTTCAGTTAGAGGCAACTATCATTTTCATTAACTCTTGCAGTATAAGAGGCTTAACAGGATTACAAGAATAGAGTGAATAATTGTGAACGATTTGTAATCAGGAAAATATTCCTATAGCCATGTAAACAAACCAAAGGAATCCTCAGGCCACTTCCAAATCTACCAGCCCGAAGAGATACAAGAGTAAATAAAGGGATCATGTTCTCTAGCAAAGGCAAAGGAAATATGTTTTCAAGGGAAGAAGAATATCTTGGTATGTAAAGAAAGGGGAGAAAAAATGGGGATATTATAATGTTATACCTATATAAATAGTAATGATAGAGATGAGTAGTAAAATTTCAATTTTTGATATCCCTGTATTGAAGCGGAGACAAAAAGAGAGGAAAAAAATATTAACCTTTTCATCAATATTTTCCTTCCTTTCAAAATTATAAACTATATGAGACAGAATTGAAATTTTTTCTTTATCTCCTCCCTTCTCCTTCAATTGGTTCAAAATTTAAGTTAAATTATTAATAAAAAAAGTTGGTGGAAGAATTATTAATAAAATTGATAACAATTAATGTATACTCCCCCATCTCCTTTGATAAGATCCAATTAACTAATTTCCTAAAATTGAGAAAATTATTTAATATAATTATTAGTTAATAACATTAAAATTTATTAGAAATATTTAGAAATACCCTTAATAGTAACGACACATACTTTTTTTATTAAATTTAATTCTTTTAATCTATTTCATCATTAATATATTTATATTGCTTTAATTTTTATTGATTATGCACAGTTACATATCCAAATATTTTCTTTAGTGTTGATAAAAAATAGTTTATAATACTTTTACCCGCAAAAAATATTATAAGTTTTACAAAAGACATAATAATGTCATGAAAAACAAAAAAAACTAAAATATCTAATCTTTTACAAATTACAATTGTTTTCTACATATTTTTGAATTAGGTGTTAGAAAAATTGCCAATGGTTAAAATTAAAAAGGTAAAATGAGTAAAATTGGAACCGATTTATTTTTCTGTGAGTACAGTTATTTCTAATTTATTTTTCTATAAAGAAATTAGTACTAACTTATTTTTGTTTTATCATTTATAATTTTTTACATTCATTTTTTAAAATAATTATCTTATTGGGGCAACATTTATTTTTTTATGGAAAAAATAATTACTTAAGTAAAAAAATTACTTTGTCAGATAATTACCCCCATTGCCTCCAAAGTGGATTGGGCGGTGGCTATGCGTACCAATAATAAAATTTCTAAAATACTCTTCATACAACACAAAGTTAAAATTCTAAAGAACTTAAGCCATTAATGAATTTTACTTATTATTTATCATTTAAAAAGATGACTCGTAATTAAGAATATTTGTGAAAAATAATTAATTCAAGATATATTATAGGTTCTAATAAAGAGGACCAAATCTAACTTCTGATTTGATTTTTTTATAAAAGGGACTGAAAATAGTATTACAAATAGAATACTTATCAAAGAGTAGGATGGACCCAATCCCATGAAAAAGAATTCAGAAAATTTAAGCATATTATCTTGGGTTCAATCTCAAAATCTACGAGTAAAAACAGAATACATTCCACGCTAGTATTTTATTTGGGGAAAATTGTTCTTGACATTAATATTAGGTCCATCTCAGTCCCATTTAATCAACTTAAATTCAACAAAGCCAAATTGGCCCAAACCTAAATACAACCTTAGCGTAAACAACTCCATTCAAGAATGATCTCAGCGTTGCAAGAGAAATAAGACATACGTGAAACACCAAATTATAGTAAAAATACAATTACCAACGAGCACTAAAAAAATTGCGAGTCCCAATAAGTGCATTTCGCATGCATTCACACAATAAACATCACCTTAGCAAACACCACTACAACATTCACTCTAACTCTCACTCTCGTCATTTCCAGCTGTCACTATTTTGAATATCGAAATCTTTACAAACTAATGCTAGAATCATGAGATTTTATTGGATATTTCAATTGCCCCAACAATATTCTACTCCCTTGATGGTTAACACTTGTATTTAGAGAATGTTGATATAAAAAAGGTAGTGTTTCAATCCTTTTTTCTCCTATCTCTAACAATGTTCCTTAAAAAAAATGTAAGGAGTTGAATACTTGTTCATGCTAAAATTCACATATGAATAGCTTTTTTTTCCCAGTCACATGAAACTTTCGGATGATGGTCTAGAGATGACTTTTAATTAGGGTATTCAAAAGTGAGTTTCATATTTTGTTTAGATCTGAGGGAGGTTTTAAACTCGACCTAATTGGCAGTTATTCGAATTATAAGGATCACTTGTTATTTTAGTTAGCGGCTAGTGTACTCGCTCATAAACTTATACCTCAATAGACGCTAGAAAATGGACTTAATATCTAGTGATAAATCAGTTTAGAACCACGGATATAATACAAATACAACTCAACTTAAAATCAAAAGAGTATAATTTTTTAAAATAATTTAAATCATGCAGATCAATTTCTTTTAACATAATCAAATTAACAATTGAAAGCCACCAATTCAAGTCACTTTCGATGTGTAAGGTGTCGGCAATATGCGAATAGCACAAAATTAGTGCGTTGTATTCTACTGTTAAATACTTCATCCATTTCATCATATTCAATTCCTACTTTGTGAACAGCATAAAAGTGGCAGACACAATTTCAAGGCAGCATTTTCTGAAACCGTGAATCCAATCCGTCACGGCCAAATTAGGATTACTATTCAATTAAATAAAACTTGAAGACAAGAGATGATGGAGTATCTTCTTTGAGTGCTTTGAAGGATTGTTTTGGTCAAATCAAACACAGTTTGAACAGAGAGCAACTAAATCTAAATTCTTGTAAATAATCTATACTAGTGTTGGAATAAAAAACAAGAAGATCATTGGGAAATTGAATATGAAGTAGATCCCAAGAAAATACTCACGAACTTTTCGACTTAATTTTTTTTAATTTAATATATATTGAATGATCCAAGAAACCACAATTAGGACTAAGTGTCCAATTAGTATAAATTATCTAAACACCTAAACAATGAGTAATGTCACTACCCTAGTCACTGGTCAGTGGTCACTAATGTTGGTAGCAGTACGTAGGGATTTCATAAGTAGCAAATATTAATAGGCTTGATAACACACATGGTTATATATTAAATTTGGTGCCACGTCATGATCGGTACTCAACATTTCTCTCGATTAACAACCTTTAACAAGTGCCGTCATCAAGTAAATGATAATTAATTGACTAATTAATTAAAATTAAGACAGTGAGTTGCTGTTTCAAATGCTTTAAGTTAAAGCAACTGATTTTTTTTTTTTCAAGCAACTGATTGTTGCTCAGACCCAAATCCTAATATGCAATGGAAGGCAAGCTACAATCTTTGTTACCGCCGAGACCGTGCTATGACTATGACCTATATACTGAGGGTGATGGTTGGTGCTGTGTACTACTTCAACGCTTTCTTAAATTTCACACTATTAATTAGTAGAAAATATATGAATTTCCTTTGATTTTAATGATGATTTAGTGACATTCCCTTTGTCTCGGCACATTGTTGTGTTTTCAAAGTTGATTAATTAACAGAGTCATGAGACCCTTTACCTTTTTTATATAGTAAAAATGTGACAAGAACAAAAAAACTCCGACGAAAGATGTAATTTGGCTAAGTTTGTAAAAGGTCAAATTTCGCATTTACTATTCTCCTTTAGAACTTTAATTGAATAGTGAATAGAATCTGTTCTATAAGTCCGTACTCTGTACCATAGAGTAATTCAGTTTACCCCTTCCCCTCTTCTACTGTAATGCGTGTTCTAGTGATCAATTAGACAATTATCAAAAGAGGAAGAAAAAAAAAGCCTCTAATAACGATAGTTGCAGTTGCAGTCTTACACTTGATTGGTTATTTATTTTTTATTTTTTTTTTATTTTTCTATCCGAGTCCTTCTCAAATCGAGGTAGACATTTAGATTTTTTCTTTATAAAATTAAATTTTGATTATTGTCGAATTAATGTTACTAAATGTTGTCCTCTTGAGATGTCAAAGAGAATCATCTCGAATCATGTGTTAGCTGACCAAAGATTGCTTAAAAAGTGAATTAATCCAACCTGGTTGGCTTTTTTTGAGCCGAATAAATACACAATCCAACGCAACTAATCTGTGAGTTAGTGGATTATATGGTTTGACTTGCCTTAAAATATATATATATATATATATATATATATATATAAAAGAAAAAAACAAAAATACAAAAGGCCAACAACAACATATTAATTCATAACAACAAACTTCAAAAATTACTTGTAATCGTTATTTATGTAATCATACATATAGTACATAAAATTCAATAACTTGATTATCCTAATTTATTATATATTTGTTAATCTCAACCAGAATATTCCTACAGGTAAATAAAATCGACCCACACTAATACACTATTGTGATTCAAATCATTTCAATAGTTGCATTCCTTTAGTGTTTAAACTCTGGTCCTTTTAAGAATGAGGTTCGTCTATCATTCCACTCATTCACTCAATCCCTGTTGGCTATTATCCAAATATTCTACAAAAAAAATAAAAAAATACAACACGTTTCTTTATAGTTTATACCACTATTTCATAACGATTGACTAAACCACCAAAACCAAATGTTAAAGAATATGCAGCAAATAAAGGAGCGAGAGTTTACAATCTATACATGAATAGAAGCCTTGGTTAAAAAATAGCTTCTCGATTAGTATGGAAGCCTTTATATTTATATGATTTAGAAACTAAAATAATTCATATTATTTTGTTGGGGTGAGCCTAATGATCCCAACAAACTAAAAAGGCACTGAATGTACAGTCGATCTCACCCTCGCTGGATAATAAAGCCAGCAGAAGACATAATTACCCCTTCCAAAAATTAATTTTAAAAAGTTAACCCAAATAATTAATAAGAATTATAATAGTAAAGAAAGAATGAATATAACGATCGAATTAACTTCTGCATGTCTTTAGCTTCTTAACTGCTTGGTCAGACTTCCCAGAGCTAGCAACTCTAGAGCGCATCATCTTTTGATTGTTAGAATGAACGTCACCATCCTAGGAGAACATGATTCAAAAATTAGATAATGAATATAAGCTAGATTCTAGCATTAAATTATTACAAATCAAGTGTCAATATACCTTAGCAGCACACACTGACACTGGTACACTTGGTCTGATGTTTGCTTGTTTACCAAGTTCAATTTGCACTGAGATGCTAGCCTGTGACAAATCCACCCCTGAACTTTGAAGTGCATGTGTAAGCGTATGCAACAACCTGTCCAAGTATAATTATCTTAATATATTATTACCAAAATGCTCCTAGAAATCAATGTTGCTATTCTAGCTACAACATTTATCACTTGCAAGCATTCATAGAGAAGACTGTTTTTAACGATCACAAAAAGACAAAGGTACTAAAGATAGGAAGTGCAAAATTTACATACTTAATTCAAATGTTATGCAAAGATTGACATGATTCATATAAATGTCGTGCAAATATTTGGACTAATTTCTAATATTTGCATAATTAATTGTTTGAAAGGAACAGAGCAGCACTACAATATAAAGAAATAACAGTTAAGGTGCGAACTGAAATTATGGACTTCTTCCCCTATTATACAGGATCATGAATTGCAAATCCTAATCAAAGAAAGAAAGTTAAATAAGTTCAAATATAGGTTGCATAACATAAATCCAAAGACTTTGCGGCATCAGGCCAGGGTCAAGATAAGTATCATGCAACATTAGTAGTATTAAAGAGCATGTCTCCATAATCACATGCCACATCTCCTTTCTCTTCCTATTAATGCTCACTGGGGAATGAATCCATATTTTTTATGTCCAACAGACCAACACAATTTCAAAATGGTCTAAACTCTAAAGGAAGCAAGCTGTTTTCTTATTATACAGAAAACAAATAAATATAAGTCCTCACCCTTTTGAGTAAACGCTTGATATGCTAATGGCACCACCTTCAATAGTGAGCTCTTTCTCTTTCAGCTTTTCATTGGTAGCAGTCATAGTCTGACATTCCACTGAAGGTTGATATTTAGTTTTCTCAGCATCTGATGCTGATCTATGTGTTAGCTGAGATACTACTCCACCTGGACCACCTATTTGGGTTGGAGTGAAGAAATTTAGCTGTGAAGGAATAGGAATTGGAAAAGCCTTGTTCATCATTCCAGCATGATGATCCATTGTCTTGGGGGTAGTTGCTGAGCTCAAGCCAGATTCTACATTCTGGGTACTCCCAGGAATTGTTTGGGAGATGGTAATATTTTTCTCGTCAACCTTTGAAGCAAACAGCAGTGTTGGAGATGGACTTGATCCATTATCAGTGCCACGAGGTTGAAAAGTTTCTGCTGGCTTGTCATTATTTCTCTGGTATAAAAAAAATGCAAAATAAGTTTTTGGGATAGGTCACGATCATTATGATTTATGAATATTTCTAAATTCAAATCCGTTGCACCAGGCTAATGATACTGATGAATGAATCCAACAAAGAAATGATATTTACCCATGGCATCAATTTTTCTGGCTCGTTACTCCACCCTTGAAATGAACCTTCATACTTGTGCACCTTCTCTTGTAAAAAATGAATATACTCAACGACCTACAAATAGTTCAGATTGAGCATTAATCAGCAATATAACAAACTTATAAGATAAAAACTATGTCATCTCATCTCATATGAATGTACCTCCAATAAAAAAGATGCTTTGTCCCTCTTTTGGTCACTGTGTGGAATAAGCTCTCTTAGCATTTGGAATCTGCATGATTAATTCAAATGTTCAGTCAGAAGACTATAAAATAAACACTATATTAACCCTGATTCATGATTTTTGAATTTGGTCCACCCAAACAAAAATGAGGCAGCAATGGAAGCATAAAAAGCCCTGAAAGGCTGTAACTTGCTTATATTATGTATCAAAATATGAAAATACTTGATGTCCTTACAAGTTAACCATTAGGATTTAGGACCCATCAGTTACTCCTAATTATTGTAAGGAATTTTTCTTTTAATTTATGTCAGTTTATATTCAGTTCATAATTAAAAAAAGTAAAAAGGAAAGTTCCTTTTACTCCTGCATTTTCAAGTTTACAACTAGTGAGTGTCTGTTCTAGCATCCAGAAAAACTTCTATCAGCTTGGTAGGAGATACTTGCCTGTCATTAATTTTGCTCCTTCTCCGCTGTTCTGTTGCAGAGTGTTTTGATCTTGGTGTGTTTGGCTTTTGATCAGTACTCTTCGCATCCACTTTCACCCTGAGTTCTGTTGTAAATAATCTCATAAGTTAACCTTGTCAGAAAATTTCAAACAAGGTAGATAAATAAATTAGAATTTAGAACTAAATAGTGGTTATCGCACTCAAAATTTTCTCCTTACTCCCTCT
The DNA here is from genome assembly GCF_000004515.6 of Glycine max. Taxonomy (NCBI): domain Eukaryota; kingdom Viridiplantae; phylum Streptophyta; class Magnoliopsida; order Fabales; family Fabaceae; genus Glycine; species Glycine max. The sequence continues at coordinate 6,390,546 of NC_038253.2, forward strand.
TTACATTAAAATGAAAACACAAGAATAATGACAACAAACAGGAAGAATAATTGTTAAAGGAACAAAATGTATTCTGAGATGAGAAAGTTGATACAAAGTATCACCGGAATGCATCACAAAATTCAACTTGTTTTGGTTTGAGACTCCTGTTTAAACTTTCTCAAATTGGTCCATACCTGTTCTTGCGAAAATTTAGCCAGCGGTATTTTGTAGTCCAAAGATAAAGTAAAAACAACTAGTAAAAACTTGAAGGAGAATGGTACTTGAACAATATTTTTCTACGAGTGTGAACAACAAATTCTGTACCACACTCTGTCTAACGTTTTTTTTTGTTAGTAACGTAAATGATAAAATTTTAAGTAAAATCCATTAAAAAACTTAGAACGAGATACACATAAATTAGTATTTTTTTAAATAAATTTCAGCAAATAACAAAGATGTGTTAGGCAGTATTTTAGAATTTCTAATATTTTTATACGACATAGAGATAGGTAAAGAAGAGAAAAAAAAATATATACAAAGGAAAAAATAAAAAATAATATTGTAAAGATGTTGAATAGATAATATAACTCTTAAATATTTTTTTTGACGATATATAACTCTTAAATTAAAAAATATGGCAATAAATAAATAAAAACCACTCACAACATACTAAATAAGATGAAAAATGATAATAATATAAAAATTTAATACACTGTTATTAATTTATTTTTAAAAATGTATTTTAGTTACTAATTATCTTTAAATAGATAAGGTTTTAAAGCAAATAATGGCTTTTTAAAATTAGAGAATAATAAAAATTGTTTGACAAAGTTATTAAAAAAGTGTATCTAGTTAACATATCTATGATGATGCATTGATTCCGGCTAAAAGGAGTAATTTAACATGAACATTAATTGAGCCGGCTTAAAATATTCTAAAACTTCCATTCCATAAAATAGGCATGGGCCTGCTCCAGCCTTTCTCGAGAAGGGAATATTAAAACATACCTCTTTGGGTATTCGAGGAGGGTTCTTTCTTGAGAAAAAATGTTTCCTCGCTTTCTAGCACTTCATCCTGGGCATTACTATCCCTTGCAGACTTCATCATTTCAATAAAACTCTGGTTCTTCTGCCCAGTTGTCCTGTTGAATTAATTCCAGAAACCCAACATGTAAATAACCCCACTTTAATTAAAAGACACCTCTTTCCGATTAATAAAATTACGGGAAAAAAAGGCCAATAAACATTGAACTGGAGGCAGAGACTAACTGAGATGAAGAGCGAGAGCTGAAACCGCCGTGACGATTGTTAGAAAACGACTGTGACGTTCGCTCCGTTGATGTCCACTGCCCTAGCTTCGCTGCAGACTCTGTCACTGTATAAAGCGCGGCCAAACGCTATTATTAGTTGATAATAAGAAGGTTTAATTGTTGTGTCCTAGGGGTGTGTTTTCTTAAGTTGCTAAAATTTTAAAATATTTTTTTAGTTCCTTAATTTTTTCATAAATTATTTTTTTAGTTTTAAAGATAATAAATTAATATTTTAATATTTTAATTTTAAAGATTAAAACAGTGATAAAATTAGAGACTAAAAAAATACTATAAAGTATTAATTTATTGTGTCAAGAATTTTAAAAAATAAATTATCAAAGTTTAGAGACTAAAAAAATATATTTAAATTTCAAGGGAAAAAGTTATATCTCCTTAAGGATTAAAATAATAATTAAGGCTAATAAGAATTACCGTTAGACACACCATGCAGTTAATATTTTACAACAATAATATTATTACTTCTGTTGTTTTTTTTATTGCTGAATACTGACAAACAATGAATTTGACTAACTAGTCCAGCACACAGCCACGGTCTATCTATTCCATGTAAATCTTAAAGGAATCAACACATATATTGTAGTGATACATATATATATATGTAATACTTTTACAAATTTTTATAATATTATTTTTTATTTCTTTATTTCTATTAAATATTTTTCTGCAACTATACTATATTTTGAGGTGATCTGCTGCCGTTAGAAATTCACAATATATGAACAACTAAATTTGATAAGAACATTAACTAGATATAATCAGATAATTTCCTCTGTAGGTGACTCTATTATGGAATCATGTTTTAGAATAATGGAACGAATATACAACGTGAACAAAACCTACTTTGTGCTATTAGTCTTGAATATATGGTTAGATGAATCATCAAATACATTAGAAGTAAACTTTCACATGCTTCATTTCAATCAAGATATTTTTCAAATAATGACACGAGAATGTATATATCTTATTTTTATTGATAACAGAAAATGTCCCTAATATAGCACGGATATTTATTCAATAAATTGTTATCATACAAAAATTTATGTAATAAATTAATCTATGAAATCTATTGAATTAAGATGAAAAGTATTTATTTTAATAAACCCAAAATGTATTATTAATAAATAAATTATAAAAGCCATTATTATTTTTATAAATAAATAAATATATATATATATATATATATATATATATATATATATATATATATATATATATATATATTCGGTGAAGTTTTTCCAAAATACTCCTAATGCAATGGACGCGACGGAGAGAAAATTGATGTGTTTACCTCCTAGAGAGGGTTTCTCGCCCGCATTATTCTCCTTTCCTGTATTTCCCCTCTTCCCTGATGACTCTTCCCACAAAGTAAAACCACTTGAAGTATATGAACTGCAGTTAGAGTTTTCTTCATTCTTATCCGTACTAGTTGCTTGACGCACGAAAAGGGATGATGTCTCTGGTTTCAGAACCCCCCTTTGATTATTATTATTATTAACATATGAAATGTGGCTAATACTGTAAGTCCCAATTCCTCCAGGTAAGAGGTGCTCAACTGAAGGTGGACGTTGCTTTTGAACCACCGATAATATTTCTTCTGTGGCTTCTTCCTTTGCACAGGCTTTTGTTTCTACCCGTTCTAGTGGCTGCAAGAAATCATGGGTCTTGAGGTAACTTCCTGTTCACACGTGAAAAAGGCAATAACATGTTACGGGAAAAGAAAGCTAACTCATTCATTCATTCATTCCAAATCCCAAATAAATATTAAAACAAATACAAGAGCGTAAAGCTTCGCTAGCTCAGAGACGGATTGTGAGAAAAGCTGATACATCGTTTTCATTTCCAGCAAACTATAATGCATGAAACAAAGACGCGCATGTGCACAATATGTGAGCACAGTAAGACACTAACTAAGGTTAACGTATTGGCGTTCAGTTAATCAGAAATGTCACTTTTTATTTCACTACTTTTTAGTTCCCATGCAAATATTGATATATTTTTAAATGCGCTAATAATTTCAATTATATAGGAATAGAAACTTATCAACACAAAATAATAAATCTGTGAAAATAAAGATTAAGTTAATTTTATAAGGAAAAGAATACCTAATATAAAAAAGTATAAAAATACCATCAAATTAAAGTTTTGCCTAAAAACAATAAAACCTTCACCGTTTGTGCTTGGAGTTTAGAGATGAAAGAAAGTAAAGGAATAAGAGAGGGTAAAAGTTAAAGAGATGAAGGAGGAGATCAAAGAATAAGTTATTATCTTTGATTGGATGTCATCCATTTATAAGAAAATAAATATTAGTCAAATTAAAATAATTAATAATAATATGAATTTGTGATTTCATTATTTTAAAAAAAGATTAATTAATTAACTGAGTATATTTTTTCAATTTGAAGGTACTGAAGGGATGAATAGAGAGAATCTCTAAAAAAACTAATATTTTTCCTTTAAAAAAAACAAAAGTCACAAATAAAAGGTTACCCTTAAACTTTCCCTTCCCTCGTGTTTTTGGCCTCCTAAATCTCTCAACCGTACCCTTACACCGAGCAGGACGCATGGTATTGTTTCAACGTTTTTGAAATCCAGTCATATAAAATTAGGTACGTGGTACGAACTGTGTCGTAACGAGATTTCACCTGTTGTGAAATAAAAGTATTCTTAATCTATTGGAGAAAACTACAAGGAGACAAGAATGAGAGAAAGCAGAGCCTGAAGTCCCATTAGACGTTGCAAGCCACCAGGCCAGGATATTCCAAAACCTAGACTTGAGCCAAAGAGACAAACAAACCTTTCGCTTGGAGAAAAAAGAGGGCGAAATAAATATATAGCACCCAAAGAAAGAATATACATGCATCCAAGTCTTTCATTTTCGTTTTCATTTCCTCATTGAGGAAAAATCAAAAATTATTTGTGAGCAGGGGGAGTAATTTCTTTCACAAATGAAGAGAAAGGAAAACTACACCTACACGAGGACACGCCATTTCTCCACAACAAGAGCAGATGCGAAACGTCAAATCACCTGCAACTCCAATTCCAAATTGGGCCCCCCAACCATCCCCATGTCCCACCCACCCTTCTATCAAACGGTGTTAAATACGTTCTGATTGACACTTCTCCGTTCGATGGGAAAGCCTTCAAACGACAGATATGAATAAAAACACCACACAATTTTTTCTTAAATGATAAATACGCAGACCATGAGATTCATGGCCCAGATCCTCTGATTAAATAGCGGTCACGTGCACCAACAACCATGATGCACATAACTAATTGAATTATTTAATGAAATTGACCGTGATGTTGAATTTATACGATATTTACACCACGATCCCACGTCAGGGGAAAACGGCAAAAAACAGAGGAATTTTTTTAAAAAAACAAAAACTCACAGTGAATCGCTTTGCATAGTTATCAAAAATTAAAAAAAGCGGAATACCTTGAGAAGGTAGCCTTGGATCTTGTTGGGCAGTTGAATTACTGTAGAGTGACAGAAAGTCATGCATCGGTTTCCTCCCTGCTCGTGTTCCCGGAAAAATCAGAAAATCTCATACCAACAAATTCAAACTAATTCATTATTTCATATTTTATTTTCTGGAAAATTTAGATCAACAACTACTTTGAGGAACTACCTTCGGTTCCAAGGGGACGTGCTTGAGGAAGCTCCATCAAAACCTGAATATTATGCTTTTCCGTTTTTCTGTTTTCCTTTTCCTTCCCGGTTTTCAACGGAATTTTGAATTTCGCTCTTATCTCATAGAATTCAATTCCGCTACAGCGTTGCGAGATTAAATTCAAATTCCGTTTGAATTCGGCAGCGCACACAGGAATTGAGAACTTGCAGCTTCGATTAGTATGAAAAATTCTCAGATCCTCTCAGATTACGTCCCCGGCCGGCTGAAGATCGGAGACGCATTCGCTCAATTTCGCCGACGAATAACTATTTTATCAGTAAATTCTCCACGAATTATATCAACGGAAACTTTCGCGATTGATTTTCATTGGACGAAACAGTTTGGCTCCAAAATCACCAATTACAGAGCGTCCAGTCAGAGATTTCACAGAATCTGAAATCAAATAAAAAAAAAAACACAGAATCACAGTTCAACTTCCAAAATCTAACGCGCTCTCTGTTCTAAATTCTAATCAGTAATTGTTACGAAACAAAACAAATCAAAACTCGCACAAGCGTAATTCAACTTGAAAAACCACGAAAAATAAAAAATTCAGCAACATCAAGAAATAAAAAGTAAAGATCCAAAGGATAACAAGATAAAAGTGCGTGCGAATTTCGATTAAGAAAGACGTAATTAATTAGAAGAATTACCGTAGTGCGGAGTGGAAGCAGAGAGCAGGAATTGGTGGAACAGTAGAGAAGTGGAGTCCACAGCAGAAGAATCTGGGAGCGTTTGACACCAAAGCTATCTTCTCGATCTCTTTCTCTCTGTGTGTGTGTGTCTGGCCTTTTTTAACTCACTTTTGGGTCGATTCCTTTGTAACTCTGAAAACGAGCACTACGGCGAAAGATGAGGTCTCGGGTCGGACCCTGCGCTTTCTCTTTCTATGCTATGTTGCGTTGTGTCTTGAGTTCAGAATTCATAATTGAGATGAGAGATGTTTTTTATATAGTTTCTTGCCTTCTGTGTTTTCGCCATCCATTTTCATCTCCTTTCTCTTGTCTCACGCACTCCGTTTACAAACGTCGTTGCGGCGGGTAACGGCGTTAAGTTACAAGCAAACGGTTTATTCTGTGCGACACGTCGCCGTTTGCTTAAATACACCACTATATGGCCCGCGAGACGTCACGTATTACTGAAAACTCTTTTATTTAACTATTTATATTAAATGTATATTTTCTGTTTAATGGTTATTCAACCCACAATACCCTCCTAGCCTCCTTCTAATTAATTGTGTCTTCTGAGTAAAAAATTAATTGCGTCCCGGATTTCTTATGCCCACAACATTCATACAGTACACTAAGTTGGAGAGGAGGAATTTGACTGTACAAAAGTATAATTATATTTATTAATTAAAACATTAATAAAATACACGTATATAGTATTTTAGGATATATATATACATATAATTAAAAACAATCAAATTAATAACATATTATTGCTCTGGATTGGTTTTTAGCCTTCTGCCGTCCTATCATAGTTTAATATTATGATCTATTTAATGATATTAAGTTTATTAATAATATGATTAATTATTAATGAATTTTGAACATCTAATATTACTATGTGAGAGACCATCTAGGTCTAGGTCTAACTATTAGACTTGTGATAGCAAATACCTAAGGATAATAAATAGTGTGGTCAAGTCTCGTTTGTTTTCACATATTCAATTATTTTTTAGGTTGATTTTATTAAAAATCTAAAATTTAGAGTGTGCAATCAGGTAAATGAAAACTTTGATCTCAATTTAAAGAATTCACACAACAAGTGAACGATTCTTAATACATCAATTATATCTTCGACAATAAAGTATTTAAATCAATTTTTAAATCCATATAGAATATTTATCATTCTTGATGTGTTATTTTTCTTACATATATCAACCTTGACATAAGGAATTGAACAGTTATTAATTTTTTAATTAATGATTATAATTTCATGCTATATTGTTTAAAGTTCCTCAATTACTTCTAAAAAAAATAAAATCTTTTGAAAGGAGATCTACTCCACGAGGATAAATGCTAAAAATCAATTTTTTTACACGCATAATTTCCTTGGGTAGATTTGTTTGAAATATTACCAATTTAAATTCTCAAGGAAATATATTTATTTCCTCCTAAGTTTGCACTAAAATGTCTTTTTTATTTGTAGATATAAAAAATCAATATAAAAAAATTTATGATAATATATATAGCCCTAGAAAAGGTATTTTGCAATACATATTTTTATTTAGGTACTAACACATTTATTCCATTTCATCTGTAATACAGACAGGCTTTGAATATAGCTAGGTTCATTACATAGTCAACTACAATTTGTATATATTGGTGAACTCAATTCTTATCTGTTTTTATCACGTTCAGAATGCAGTGCGACAGCAATTGTATTTGTTCGAACTTAGCCTAACTTTTCAAGGACACGTCACCTCTTCTCTTCAATAGCTGCCTGGATAATTCTATGGGCGAAACTGCCAAAGCAAAGCAGTACCGGAGGGAAAATCCAAAACAGGAATGGATCGGAGCTACACAGTTTTTTACCATATTACAAGTAAAAATACTATAATGAAAGATAACTCATTAATATTAACTAGTACAAATTTCTGTAAACGATATTTTAAAATATTATATTTTATCAATTACATATATTATTTTTATTTTTTCTGTTTACATATAAAAAAAAGTCATCATGAGATCTAATTCAATAATTGATTAAACATATTTGAATGTTATAAATTTAATACTGTAATTAATTTCCACGAATTAAAAAAATAGAAAAAATCATTGGGGATAAAAATACGAATATTACAAAGTTTTTCAGTTTTGTCTAAGCGTTCAGGGAAAATATACTACTACCGTCGTATAGTATTATTCAAGCAAAAATGATGCGATTTCGTTAAAAAAAAAAAAAAAAAAAGTCACGTGAGACTGAAAGGAGGGTACCGGAGCGAGCGTTGACATGGGAACAGAACAGGAGTAGAGGACGAAGTTGACGTCCCTAAATGAAATTAAGAAAGTGATAAATACTGTCCTGATGATTAGTGCACAGATCCCTAGCGATATTATCTGCGTAAGTTACTACTTAAACTCTAATACATTTTTTTAATGCGAAATGGACTTACATTTCCCCTGATTCGTTTTTTATCCACAACAAGAGATTAAAAAAAATTAAGAATGAAGACAGAGAAAAGGAACAGAAGATGTTGGTGGCAAGGGAGGAAATGTCACGTGCTGCACCACCTCCACTCTCCATATTCTGATGTATGATGAATCTTTTTGGCTGTGCCGTCAAACGCGATTTTTCTTGTTTTAGGGGGGTGTCTTAATTAAATTAAACACAGCTCTCTTTGCTCTTTACTCTTTATCTTATCATATCATGTCTTCTCCTATGCCTCCATGTGCATGCTCCTCAAGATTCTCTTCCTCTCTCTCATACCCATCATACATATCAAAAATACATCTACTCCCACTCATTGTTGTTTTTATACATATACCCACTCAAGAAAAAACGTATACAGACAAGGTTCTTTCCATCAAAACATATACTTACATTTTTATTTCAACAAAAGAAAAAAAAATAATACTTACATTTGTATCCTTCTTCGTGTTGCTGTGATATATAGGTTACGCAGCTAACAGTAGACTAGTAATTAACTACTAATTAATATCGCTATAATACTGTTTCAGTTTGAATATATAATGTTCTTAATTAAACTTGTCTCACATTCTCATTATAGCTAATTAAATAGTTATATTAATTTTTATATTTTTTTAATCTCGAACAGTTTATCTACCACACATATTAAGAAACAAAATTATTAAGAGCATTATTTGATATCAAGTAAAAGTTTTACCTTAATTTACGTTGATTCCTACATTTGATAATTGGATTTCCCATACATATATAATTGAAAGAAACAATTAGTTTTAATATAATTCGTGATTAACAGAAATTTACAAATTTGTCAGGTTACTAAGTTGATAATGCACAGGCATGTGAATTTTTAAGATTTGTCGTGGCCTTTCTCTTTCCGCGGACTGCAGCTTCGCCCCTACCTTCTTTTGTACTTTTGTTTTCTTAATCGAGTTTTATAATTATTTGTATCACTTTTAATTAAACAAACGAATATCAATTTATTAATGAAACGATTCTTTAGCCCTCCGACAATCATGGCGAGCATTTACACTGTGATGCAAAGATACAATGGGACAGCTTGGAATTACGATATCCATACATCTTTATCTTTCTTCTTTCTCTTTTCGGACATATATATATATATATATATATATATATATATATATAATCTTTGGTTGGGAGTATATATACTAAATTAATCAATTCTTACAAAGTAGAAATGTAACACTCAAATTCGGACACATGGCAATACTTACTTTGCCGTTAAATATAGAAAGGGACAAGATCTTATAAAACACCTCAAAGTCTGATTCCCAATGGCCGTGATGGTTTATTAAGATTTAATTAAGAGTACTAAATTTACTAATTCTTAAAATGCATACTGCACAGTTCGCAAACAAGTTAGTGAGCATGCATTAGCAAATTAAGTATATATAGTTATTATCAAATTAAATGAAAGTTAAATGGTATGCACTTAGAGATACACCATTAAAAAAAATAAATGCAAATCCATTCAGTTTCGTTAGAAAATACTATATTTAATATTTTAACCTTGTATATAAGATGGAAAATGTATGGTGAAAAAGTGATGAGCAGTCAATTTCGTGAATGGGGTTACAGATGGAAGGGGGATGGGGGCCACGTGAGGTTGATCCTAACTCACGTGCATAAAAACAAAAGGACTATGCACAACATAACATAACCAGGCACCAGTAACTTCTATTACCTCTCACAAGATCACAGAAGAACTGCACTGTGGACAGGTCCAGTCACGGGGTTCCCCACTTTTTCAGTCACACACCACTTTCATCCAAATCCACACCTATATACGTTAACCTATTTAAAAATTAAAAAATAAGAGAAAAGTTACTGCAGCCTCCTTAATTGGAAAATTTGAGATCACAAGGGACAAAATTAAACTATATGCAAAAAATTCGTATTCGTATGTAAATACAAACAAAAGTTTATTTGCAGAATGTTATATTATTTTTTTGACAAAATGTTATATAATAAGTTGTTGAATTTATTATTTTATGGGAGAGTGTATTTTTCAATACATAGGATGACAAAATTTGTCATTGTTATCGTTATCAATTAACATATATCCACTATTAATTTGTAACGGGTATCTTCTTCAATATTTGATAAAATTAGAACTTTCAATTTTTATTTTTATTATAGTCATTTATTTATTTATTTATTTAAATTTCATGGTTTTTAAATAATGTCCATTAAGTTAGGTACCCTAACGGAAATCCTTAAACTTTATTTATTTTGCAAACATGACACCTAAACTTTTTTTATCCTAATTGATCCTTAAACTTTATCATTTTAGTAAATATACACCATAAATTTTAATTTCATTCTAATATATCCTTAAATTTTACTGTTTTTTCCCCAAATAGACATCTTAATTTCAATTTCATATCAATTAATCTTTAAAATTTACCCTTTATAAATAGACACATATTCAAATTCAGGTTAAACTACTTTCAATTATTTATTTATCTTAAATCCTAGTCATTTATTAGTTTCATTTTTATAAATCACTTTTCCAAGTATTAAAACTTGATAAAAAATTTAGAATAAAAAAATCAAATAAAGATTGTTTATGGTTTTTATTTTTTTTTTCTAAATTTATATTTTATTATATTTTGATTTTTGAAGAAATCAAATGTAACAAAAGAAGAAAAATACTAATGCATTATTGATATTTAAGATGAATAGTTTAGCCTTAACATGACAGAAAACAACTATTTTCAAAATGGATAACTTTTAAAGAATCAATTAGAATTCAATTAAAGTTTAAGGTATTTATTTTAAAAAAATGGTAAAGTTTCAAGACCGATTGAAGCTAAACTTAAAGTACATGATATTTCTAAACGGGATAAAATTCAAGGATCAAATGTGATAAAATTAAAAATTAGAGCATCTATTTACAAAAGAAGTAAAGTTTAAGGAAACTAAATACTTTTTTCCTTATTAATAAAAGTAATGAAATTAAATTGAATTATTTTAACTACAAAATTTAACAGAACTAGCTATATGCAAATTTATAGCCTTATTAATTTGGGATCCTTGCTGCTTCAAGCATTTAACACATAATTATACATTTATATATGTCTGTAAGTCCACTTATCTTCCCAGCTAGTATATTAAATTTAAACGATATGTTAATAACCTAAAACCTAGATAGGGGGTGAATTTTGTTAAGAGATAAACTAATCTTGTAACTTACAACTTAGCAAGGATGTTAAAATCTTATACTAGCTCTCATGTTTTTTATTATATCCCTTCTTGTATCATTTCTCAAACTATGAATGAACTATTATTCTTCTAAGAAAAACCTAAAATCTAATCCTTTTAACTAAATAAACTTTTTTTTAAAATCTTAACTTATTTATTGAAGTAGACTTTATCTGATCTAAACGGATAAATCATATATATATATATATATATATATATATATATATATATATATATATATATGTGTGTGTGTGTATATATGTGTGACTATTTTATATGGTTATATATAGTAATTATATATAAGAATGGATGTTTAAGATATTTGATGATAATGTATGACTTAGCTTTTATATATATATATACGGAAGTCTCAGGTTAAAATAAGAAAAGATTCTGGTGCATAATGACAGCCTACCAGGTTCATGCACGGAGTTGCAACCCTGTGCTTCCTTCCTGAACATAAAATAAAAATTTGAAAGAGAATATTATAAAAGAATTGCTTAAAGTTCCTTATCGGCATCGGGGTCTGAGTACTGGTTACAATAATTGTTTTAGTGATGATATTCTATTAAACATATGAAGAAATGAAAAATAAAATGTAAAAGATCAATTAATCCCTATTAAATAACCAGAACTTTTTGATACAGAATAAAAAAAGTACCATTTAAACTATGCTCTAGCTATATAATATCTTTATTAGTGAATGAATTAGACAATCCTACTTTGTTTTTTAAACAATTGAAAGCATGAATAAAATATACAACCAAGAACGCGACACTCTAATTCTGTAGTGCAATGCACTTTTTCAAGTTAATTCATTTACTTTTTATATAATATTATGTATAAAAAAGATTTCAATCATTAGATGTTTTTTCATATTTAAGTGGATGCAGAAACGTAACACACAAAAGATAAATAAATATATGTAGACGGAAAAAAAAAACGTATACCAGAAAAAAAAATAATGAGATAGCTAGCTAGATCGGTTAGTTTGTAATTTTTTTTATTAAATATATCTTTTAAGTATTGAAAATTGAAACATGGTCTCACAAGATATCTAAATTTAAACTATAAGTTGTGCATATTTCATTTTGGTAAAGAGCACAAATATTTTTTACAATAAATAATTATTTTTCGATTTGATTTAATTGTATAATCTAAATTTGAATGAGATCTTAATTAAATTAAAATAATCTTATACTAATTGATTTACAGACTGAGACTCAGTAATTACACATTTTTATTTAAAACAAAATAAGTATAGTCATAGAATAAAATTAAAGAGTGCCTCATATCCTTCCAACCCAAAAAATTGATGAATAAAATTCAAGTATATTCTTATATAATATCAATTCAAGTATATTTTTATATAATATCAATTCATTTCACTCTTATATATTTAAATGGAGTATATATATACTCTCTTAAAGTGATTTCATTTTTAGTCGTGAGTTAAGAATAAACTTTTTAATTAATCCCCAATATTGTACGGGCCATGAAACACGTTTTTGGTGCAAGCAATAATGAATATTTTGCATGGAAGATAATTCTATTTAAATTGAATAAAATCATTATAAATAATAAAATTCTTAGTGTGCCTATTTAACATTACAGCAATTACATACTTAAAATTTAAACCAAAAAATAACATTATGTAATGTGATCCACACACTTAGTGGAATTCAAACATATATTTAGTCTTAAAAAATATTTTCCAATATCATTTAACCCTGATTAAAAAGACTAAAGGGTATATTATTTTGTAAAATTAGAGATTCTTGAAGGGTTTTTAAAATCTTATGAACTAAAATACTCAACTCATATTTTTAAAGAATAACTTGAAATTTTACCCAAATTCTTAAAGAATAATGCATATTGTTATTTTTAAAAAGTTCAGATCACTTAATAAGATCCATATAATGCCTAATTTCATAATATAACTTTAAAAAATATTGATATATATATATATATATATATATATAATATAAATATACTTATGTATAAAAAAGGGTTTCACGCACTTAAAATATGAAGATAAATACATTTAATAGTATATATAATGCTTTGGTTATTTTTGGTCAAAAAATAGTTATATATTTATTCCATGTGCTGGCTAATAAGGTGGTGACATTCCTCTGTTAAGGAATCAGTTTAGGGATCAGTTAACAAATAATAATCATGAATTCATCCCCCTAACTCCACTCTTTTTAATAGTCTCTCTGGACAAGTCATGATCATAATAGAGACATTCTTGCTAATAATCTAATTACAGAGTCACGCACACGACACACACATTGCAAGACCAAGCACACTTCTAAAGCCTTTTTCTTTTGTGTGTTTTTTGAATCACAAGTTAAATGTATATTTTAATTAACAAATAACTTGTAATTAGCTGTGACTATAAAAGTTTATGCCCTGAGCCAGACAATATGGATTAGAATATCATATCGGGTTTCAACACGTCTTAATTGAATGGACACGTGTCGGTTTTTCCGGATAATCCGCACCCCGTCACGTGATTAAAATGTAAGCATACTTTCCCTCTTCACGTGGCCAACTCATCCATCATCGATACTGGCTCCACCATATTTTACGTTAATTAATAAACTTAATCCTTTAAGCTCTCTCTCTCATCTCACTCATACGTCATACGTATATTGTATTTCTTCTTCTTATTTTTTTTTAAGGAAAATGACTAAAAATATAAATCATCCCACTACAACAATTTTAAACCATAGGGAAAGCACGTGTAATATCAAAGAGAAATACCCATTATCAATGTCTTGTAATTTAAGTGAGAAATAGCATACCGATCACATGAAGTTTTAAATTATTTAAAGCGATAGTATGGTTTATGTCTATTATAATTAGGTAGTAGTCACATTTCTATTTAAAACTAATGTTGGTTCAGTCAAAATATTTTGTTCTATTTCTGTTAGTTACCTAAGTTATTCATAACTTTTTTTAAGGCAAGTTATTCATAACTACTTTTCACTGAGTAATTATTTTATAATTTCATTTTTTGTTGTATATATCATTCAGTCAATAAAGTAGAATGAGTTAAAAGAAATTATACATATAATACCTAGAGCTTTTCTCTATCTAAAAGTACTCACAATTCACAAGGAAATTTTCTCGTTATGTGTGAAATTCAATATTGTAAAAGCTAAGAGTTGGTTATCCCGATACGGTATTCAATTAAATTAAAAATGCATAAAATAGTTGAACTAATTAGTAAAAATACTAATGATATATAATAGATATAAATCAAAATTCTAAAATTAAAAACAAGAAAATATTTGGACAAATTAAAGAAAATTAATTGTTGCTGTAAAAGCCTTTTTTTTATAAAGATAAAACATACTTTTTTATGAGAAATAAATAATCTCATGTCAATTAACCTATTTATTTGATGATAATATTCATAGCGTGATAACATTTTAAATAACATATAGAACTCTCTTTCTTGAAAACTTTTTTCTCCTTCTTCTTCTGGAAATTTATTTACTACTAAGTCATATTCATAATGGATAGGTGCATTTAAATCAAAATTCCTAATTGTTTTATACTATTTTTCTTCGTCAAGCATCACAAATGAGTGGGAATCTTGATTTACTTTGTACAATCTTCAACGCCATTCAACTTCTCCTGACTATGCAGTAGTATTGGCATCATGTAGTGACTCTTCAACTACTACTTTAGCTCTTGTGGTGCAAGTGTACGTCATCACCAGATTTCACTTTCATGAAAATTTCAACCCTTTCTATTATTTTCTTTGTATTTTTTTTCCTTTAAATTCTGATTTCTTGTCATCATAAACTTTATATATTATAAATAAAGCAATCTTTACTGACTAATTAATGTGAGAACATGTGATAAAACGGAGTGTCATTTTATCTTAATCAAATCATTAAATGTTCATTACCCGATTCTAGGGTTATATTCAATGAAGAGTATGATTGATAAAAAATATATTGTTATTAACATTTAAAAGTGACGTATAAGTAAGAAATAAATCTCTCATTTACTTATTTGAAAATTATTACAACATATACTTCTATAAGAATATTTAAAATTATTACATCATATAGTTCTATAAGAATTTTTTTTGTAAAAAAGTTAAATAAAGAGAGATATTGTGTACAGTCTGAAAAAATATTATGAAGAATTAATGTAATTTATTATAAAACAATTTTTATTCCTACATAAAATTATGAATTCAATATTATTATATGCTATATGCAATCAAATGCAAGGGAGGGGGGTAGTTTGTTGTTACAAATACGGGAGCATGGTGCAGAGGGCACGTGCGATCATCCCCTGCCGTTGGTCTACCCCGCGTGCGGTGGGGACCATATCTCTTTCGATTTTTTAATTTCTCCATTCTCTCTCTCCTTCGCCACTTTTATGTTGCGAGTTGCGACATTCGGCGCCCCTTCTCTATTTGTCTTTCTTCCCACTTCAACCTTCACGTCGTCACTCTTTCTTAACCGCCGTTAAGTATCGTCACTTCCTCTCTGCCCTTCCGTTACGACCTTTGCCCTTCATTTCAAAGTCCCACTTTACCCTTTCCTAATCCCTAACATTGAGATAAGTGATATTCTATTATTATTAGATTATAATTGACTTATACATTTTTTTAATTTTTAATTTAAACTCCCTTTATTCAACTTCAAGCCTGTAAAATATTAAAGGTGATAAAATTGTCCTTAATAAAGCGTTCACTTCTTTATTGATTTATTTGATGAACTGGGTGTTTATTGTTTAACGATAGCCAAGAAGAGATTGATTGAAGGGGAAAAAATCAAATAGACAAGCGATCACTTAGAGAGACAATTATTAAACCATGACCATAACTAATAATAAAGTTTGATTAAGTTGTGGGTTTGTGATTTTCGTATCAAACAGCTAAGTGATTATTGATGGGATGTATGATGTCTTAAATAAAAGAAAAAAAAGAAGGAATGTGTTATTATTATTGGTTTGTCTTACTTAAGATATTATGGGTGTTTTTTAATTTATTAAAAGATTAAAAAATAATTTTATGTGTATTGTAGGATTATTATTGATTTAAGAAATTGGGATTTAGGAGAAGAAAAAGAGAGAGAGAAATAAGGAGGGAAAGGGAAAAGGTAGATGAAAGCACGTGGTTTCGTGGAGGACTTGGTGCGTGTGTGTCGCTTTCTTTCTCGTGACGGTGTCACGTGGAGGTGGGTAAGGGACCCAGAAATGCAGCCTCAAAAACTTTAGTGGGGACATGTGCTCTCCTTTCTGAACTGACCTGTCGTTTATGGGTCATTCAAATCTGAAAGCGATCCAAGAAGAGAGAGAGACAGTGAAAACTGTTCTTTCTTTCCTTCACATGACGTGGCTCACTCACGTGCCCCTCTCTGTTTGTCGTTTAGCTACGCCTCCTCATGGCCCCACCTGTGGTAGGACAAGTGTCTCCATCGACCCTGGCACAGACTAGACTCACTAGTACTACCACCCCCAATGGGCCTCACCATCCATCCCACTCCCTCTTTTCATTACTTTTTTATTTTAATGTCTCCATTTCCTATTCGCACCTCTTTCATATATTACTCTTCTTATTTAATTATAATATATCATTTTCTTCTTCTTTTTAATTCATATATTTAACAATTTTCTATCATATTTCCTTTTTTATTTTGCAACTCCAAACCATGCTAGGCTATCAATTCAATTTTTTTACAGAATAAACAATAATTTCACACACAGGAGAGAAACTATGCTGCTCGTATTGTGCGCTGCTATTTGAAAAAGAATTTAAGAATGAACCAACAAATAATTGGAGGACACTAGGACAGTATAAGTTTAAATTAGAAATTAACTACGCCCCAGCATCAGCTTTATTTCCTCTAGCAATTCTGCTGCTCAAATTTTCTATGGACTGGGCCATTAAAACTGCTACTTTTATAAGGGGAGTCTTGAACCAATCTAACGCTTCGTATATACTAAACCACTGCAATAAAAATTGCACCACGTTATTATGAAGAATTGGAGATAAAAAACTATCCATTACTAAGGAGGTTGCAAACTGTATCTGCTTTGGTGGAGAGAGCTCATGTCAATTGTAGCACCCTCCTGAATCCTGATGTTTTAGTGCTTTGATGATTCGTGACGTAATGGGAGGCCACACACTCATTGGAGACAACTGTTGAGCTATAGTGTTTTGCTTTTTCTCTCTACGACTATAGTACCCAAACAAGTGATACAATTACATAGTGCAAAAGTTATGTTTCTTCCATGTATTGGCTTTTTCGCATGATGATTATTGTGCAATCTTGAAGAGTCAATAAACAGAAGAATACTCTAATTTACAATTTATATTCTCAATTCCTATTCCATTCAGGTAGAAAATAAATAGATTACACTGCTATCCCCAACTTACGACATAAATTTTACAATGCAGTTGCCTGAGCCACGAAGCAACATAATTTTTTTTACAGAGTAGCTGCATGCTAATGCACTCACCAAAGAGAAAAAAAAATGTAGATCAAGCGCAACCCACTTTCTCCAATATGGTGGAGTGGACAACATTGTTTACAAAGTTATAAAAGCATTGCCTGCAACAATTAGGCATTAAAGTAGATTTCTGAAACTGAGGAGTATTGTCGGCATGGCTGCATACTGAGCTAGAGGAGGATGTACTAGACTTTTGCTGATCAGAACTGCAAGCAGCCAAGATGGTATGAGTGGCCTGCCTTGCAACTACCTTGAAGGTATCAAAGCCTGCATCAAGAGAATAGCTTAAAGTGAAATTACTTTGATTCAAGTAACAGTTACCGTTTGGAATTTACATGCAACCTGTTTAACAGCTTACAAAATACATACAGGAAAAACAACATTAGAAATTTATCATAAACAATTTTTGACTTGCATGGGAAAAATTGAGAAACTGCAATGAGGGGATAGAATTTGTGCCTGGCATAGAGGTGCACTCTGTCTCTCCACCTTGAATCGAATGAACCAAAATATGAGATACCCTTGATATGCTAAATGTAGAATACAAACCTAATGAATTTGGTGCATGTTTGGAAATGGTTTTAAGAAAACAATTGTTATTTTTCAAAAGTTTTCTCTTTCAAAAGTTTTCTCAAGACATTGACAAAAATAACCTATTATTTCTCCAAGATAAGCTGAACTAGACACACACTCAACCTAATTGAAGATCAGGTTTGGATTGTAAAAGTGTACACAAAACACGTATAAATATTTTAGCCAACAATGGTCATTTAGATATAAAGGAAAATAAGAAACTTGATAACAAATTACCTAATTTTTTATCTCTAGTTAAGAGCTTCAGATTCAATTTAACAAGAGACTGGATCTCAGTTTTTGAATCAACAATATTTCTTGTGTTTCCATCCTCAGAGCTTTTAGCCAATCTCTTTTCTTCATTAACAAGATTCACACCCCTATTAGAGAACATACTGCCAAATTTGTCACGAGAGGAAGCTAAATCTGCTGATGTTACCAAGCAAGCATACAAGCTTTGTTCCTCAGCAACATTTCTCAGTCCATCTTCACGACAGGGACCACCCTGGATACTAGTATGGACCTTTCTTGACAATGGGCGTTCACAATATCCTTTTGAATGAGTAGTATGGTCCCTCACATGTATCATCTTCTCACATGTATCCCTACTTTGCCTTTTCTCTTCCAACTTCAGAGTAGAGCGATTTTCCAAATTCTGGTTGAGCCTAGAATAGTCACACTGCTTCTCTTTTTTAGTGTTCCTCAAGTCTAATGCTTTGGAATGTTGATCTTTCACTTCGGAGAAGTTGCAATGTGCTAATGATATTTTTCTAGCTCCTCCACTGCATGAGGGTTTATCTACTCTGCCTGTTCTATGATGAGGCAGTTGTATTTTCTTTGCCCTGTCCATCATTTTCCATGCCTTGTCAGCATCTTTAAAGACTCTCTCATTCAACATTTTATTAGAAGGACCACCTTGGACAGTCGATTGTTGAAGGCTTGTGGAAGCCATAGAATGCAAATCATCCAATTTGTGATGTGATAAGGAACTAGAATCTTGTTTTTGACTAACTGTGCTTCCAGGTTGAGATGAATTGCAACGGAACTGTAATGAACCACTTCTCAAAGCATTCCAATTTTCACGAAAAGCCTTTACATTCCGCTGCATATGACAGAACCCTGTGACAGGTCTTTTTCCTTTTAATCTACTTAAGTAACTTAACCTATCAGGTAAAGGAATAACGGAAGGAGATGAAAGGTTCTGTTGTAAAGGAGATGCCCTTGGTCTCTGAACCACCTGGCTGCCTGTTTCCCTCACAATATCAAAGATATCGACGGTTACTCTGGGCTCAGCTGTTGGCACAACATTTTGTTGGTCCGAGTCTTCCTTGATATTGATCTTCCGGGAAATAGCACAATCGTGACAAAACCAATCACCTTCAGGAACAGTATAGCCCAGGCCAACACAGTATGTGTGTGAAGCAGTATCACAAAGATCACAAAGTAGTAGAAGATGTTCATCTGTCCCGGCATGACAAACACCACATTTGGTTTCAGTATAAGAATCAGCAGGACCAGTTGCCATATTTCCATGAGGATGATAAAGCTACGAAACATAAGCCATCATTTGCATATTAACATTAATGCATATATAAATATTAGCTCTTCCATTCTTTAAGCTCATTGGATCACCGGCTAAAACTAATTTATAAATTAAGAGAATTATGATTTTTTTTTTAATTTTGATACCCTGTAGGTCTAAATAAGTTTTACGTTGTCATCCAATTATATTGTGACATCATTTATTGATTTCAACAATAGGAGATATCAAACTCATTAAAATCACATGGCAACACATTATTATATAATGTAATAATGATTATGCGTCAAAATTTAAATTTTACAAAAAAATGGATATAAACAACAAACTTTTGGTGGGACAATGCAAAGCCACAAACAAAATGTACACTGGGGCAGAATGATGTACAAGGACAGTGGGGTAATAGCTCTCCCAATTTCATGTTTGATTACACTTATACAACGCAACATGGCATCAGTGGCATGTAATATTTGATTAGTGTATTTTAAACCTTTTTTTTTCCTTATTCAAGTCACTTTATAACACAAGGATTATATCAATTATGATTTGTTTCCAATTAGGGTTTAATATTAGGGGTTTAAATTTTAATGGCTAACTGATTGTGAACTTCAAGAACAGCTATATATTGATTGTGAAATCTTTCCAATCTTTCATCTCCTCTCCTATCCAACATTAGGAACCCTCCACACTCTGTTGAATTCAGTTGATGTGAATTAGCATTAATCAATAACTAAAATACTATTATGCATTTCTCTCAAAATAATAGCTCTTCTCGTACAAAGCATTTTGATATTAAGTACCTATTTGTCAAGAGAATATGAAGGATTTTCAAATTCAGAGTGAGCATCATGCTACAAGAAACAGCTGTATGAAAGCAATATTCTAACCACTGAGTTAAGTAGGTCATTTATCAACCCTCCACCCCTAAAAAAAGGATGGTACCTATCTATCAGATCAATTGATTATAAATGTAATATTACTCAGAAGCAATACCAACGCAATATCCATTCAAGGGATTGGATCGAGTAATTTTCATCTTGACAAGAAATTATCTACATACTATGATAAAATATGTATCAAAAGCACAAGGACTATAGCTCAGTTAGGTAGAACACTTAACACGATTGCCAATGTTTTTTTTCAGAGGAGTTACAAATCCACTTACTAAAATCTTTTTTTTTTTTTTTTTCTATTTTCATTCTTATGAGATAGAAATATGTATGAGCTGACGTGACTTTATTATCATATTTTTTACAGCATTTTCAGATGTTGGGACCATTCTTACATAGCGTATTTCTCTTAATTATTTATGCTTTTCCATATTCATTACTCTTACGAAAAGTGTGAGCATGTAACATGTATGATCTATATCTATTGAATATCATTTCCACAACATTAGAGCTTATGTTTCTTAGATTGTTGATTAACACATGCTTTGACCATAATTGTTATTCTAGTCCATGAGTAGATTATATGATCTATTATATCCTTATAATTTATATTAATGCATTTAGTGAGTTTTATGAATATTGTAATTGGGTTTTACATTATGGATTGAGTCCTCAGTTTTAATAGGTAGCTGAGAAGTTGATAAACTTAATCTATCTCCGTTACACCATGATGCTTTATATACTATATAATTTGTGCCTATGAGTAATCTGATAGTTCTAAAATCACATTATGCACTGGTCGCAAAATTTTGATTTCAATTTCACTTGATGAGTTATGGAGAGAGAGAAGAACCTGGTCACGATGGGGGACCTTAACGTCCCTGGAAGAAGAAAATACGCCATGCATAGGGAGCCTGCGAACGTTGGAGAATCTCTGGCGGCAAATTGGGCAGCGAGACTCGTGCTTGGCCCATTCCATGATGCAAACGAAGCAAAAGTGGTGGCTGCAGCAATCGATTTCCCCTGCAATCGAAACCCCACTCTCGGCGTAGCAAATCCCGCAACAAACTACCTCTTCCTCATCCTCCTCCTCTGTTTGGGCTCTCAGCCGCTTCTTCGGGGAACCCAACGCCGACGACGACATCCTCGTCGGAATCGAATTCCGAAACACACACTGTTCAGAACCAGGCGATAGTTATTATACGGTGAAGACGACAAGTACGATGACAGCCTCTGCTAAGTCCAACACTTATGGCTCTGGCCCAATTCATTATTATCTCTTGTACACTCTCGGGAATGGGCCAAAGGCCCTATGTTTTACTATATATATATATATAAGAAGAGGTTTTAACTTACCCTAATGTAAATTATGTCAATTCTTAACTTAGATAATATTTGATTTTTGTTAATTCAATTGATGAATCATAAATATTTATTGTATTTATTATTTATTTCAAACCTTGTCAAATTATAGTATTAATAAACTAACAGTTAAATATTTTATCGTCATATGTTTTAAAAATATATATGGTTGTTAATTTTGAAATATTTCAATGATATATTAAATAATCTTTAATCAATATAAAAATATAGATATAATCCATGTAATATTTATTTGTAATCTAATGACAAATTTTAGAATATAATCATTTATTTAAGTTATTTAATAATGTTAGAATTAATATAACTTATTGCCTCAATGCCTCGCATCATGTCATGTGTGTATAAAAGATAAGTGGTAAGAAGTTTAAATTTGCTTAAATAAAGTGTTAAATTTAAGCTATGTGAGC
Organism: Glycine max; assembly: GCF_000004515.6. Classification (NCBI taxonomy): domain Eukaryota; kingdom Viridiplantae; phylum Streptophyta; class Magnoliopsida; order Fabales; family Fabaceae; genus Glycine; species Glycine max. The sequence continues at coordinate 6,413,195 of NC_038253.2, forward strand.
TGAGAAAATAGATACAGGAGAATTTTATCCCCTTAAATGAGTTCACTCGAGTTAAATTATATGGAGGATTTAAACTAAAAAAAAAAGTAAAAAAATAATAAGGAATAACAGTTGATCTTATTAATAACATTTAAACGAAATCTTAATATAAATCGTAGAACTCTATTTTAGAACATGTAGCTGAGTTCACATTTAAAGTCTCAATATACGTACAAGTATAATTACCTAATATTCTTTTGTGAGACTATCCTAAACAGTACGTAAGCACTACAAAACTGAAAACAAATACAAAGCAAATGGTTAGAAGTACGAAAAAAACTAATCAAGCTAAAACAAACTATATATAAATGTGTGCCAAAATTCCGTATATATGCTTAAAACTTTGTGAATCAGTTATTCTTGGGTGGGTGAGGTCTTGGAACATAATAATCAGCATTCAGAGGCACCAAACCAGACATCTTCGCTTTCGTAGAACGCCCAATATTGCTCCTTTTTCTGTCTTTATGTTTCAGACCCAAAATTCTTTTCCCCGTTTCACGTTTGCAGTTTCCATTCAAGCAACGCGCTTTTCCTTTGGTGGTTACACCCTTTGCCATGTTAATTCCATTGTCAGAGTCTACCGCATTAATCAACTTCGAGATTACTCCTTTAGACATCATCTTCCTTCCTGGAAGAAGCCTGTTTCGTTGATCTGTCTCAGCAACTGCTGGAACACCATGATGAATCTGCTCAAGACAATTATATATTATTGTCACATTCAGCCGCTTTTTGAATTATTTCATCACATACATATACATGTGTTGCATATAATTAAATTAATGTATATATTCTTACCTCTACCTTCACTGGACTTCTTTTTGTTTCAAGTTTGGCAACCACCGGTGTCTTCTTACCTGAACAATAATGTTTGACGAAAGGTTAAGGCATTTTTTTGCAACAAAGACAAAGGTGAGGGAAATTGCATGATTGAACACAACACGTACAACATTAGGAACAAAAGAGATGGGGAAAGTGAAAAAGTTGATTAGTGAACCTTGGTGTTGGGTGTGTGCGCTGGAGAATCTTAGAGGAAGCAAAATGAAAACTAGGAGAAAGGTAGTGGACCTTGCCGACACCATTATTGCGAAGGGAATAACAAGTAATTAAGGGTATGTCGTTGAACAAAAAGAGGAGAGGAATCGTGAGAAAGAGAAGTGGGTCTTTCTTTATAGGGTCCAAATTTGAACCCATGTCAAAACTTGCCAGCTTCTAGCTCTTGGCGCTTTATGAACAAATTAATTAAAGAATGAATATTTTTATTGTCAATATTTAATATTGAGGGTTTCACAGTCTTTGCTTGGGAAAAGTAATTAGCGATAGTAGCGAGAACAATGTTGTTGAAAACGGTTTTGTTTGTAGGAGTGAAGTCAAAGTGTTTGAAGAAAAAGGTGTATGATCGCGTGAAATGGAAGATACGAGTTGTTCAGCGCTTGTCGGCCGTCATGCATTTGCAACGGGGAAAACTTGTTTGGTCCTTCTTCCATGACGCTGCAGTTCCTATGAAACTAATACTTCATTTACCTTTTTCCATCTTTGTCTGTACTTTGAAAACGCATTTTAGCTCATTCACCTAACAAACACGCACCTAAGGTTTTGTTCATATTAATATTATAAGAAGATGTTGATCAATGTCCTTAGCTATGGTTAACAAATTAAAAAGAGAATCTTTTTTATTAGAACACTCAAAATTAAGTTGTTCATAATTTTTTTTTGTTATTTTATGATTTTTATAATAAATATTTTTTGTACAATTAAAGAGTGATCTTAGGTTAAACTTCAAAAATTACTAACTGAAAGCGAGTGGGGATGGGAGAAATAAATTGGGGCGCGCTTTGTGGTGAAGGTGCATAGGAGTATAAAATAATAAAGGTAGTTAGTATAGACTTACAGTTGTATCTCATTCTTGGGGTTCTGAGAAAGGAACAACCCATACATGTAGCTTTAGGCCTAGTCCCATTTTGACCGAGATTAGAGGGTACTTCGAAACAAGTGTTTTGGTTTGACCATTACGATTAGCGAGTAATAATGTTATAATTAGAAACTTAGAGGACAGTATTTAATTTATTCAAAATATAACTAGTAGTACAACTGTTTAAGAAATGCCATCACGTTTTGGTGATAGTAAAAGTTTCATTATTAAATTAATTAAATACCATAGCTATTTATGTTATTTTATCCTTATTAACTTTTTTTTTTATCAAGAAAAAATACATTGAAAACAAACACAAAACTAAGAACAACGACTAAACGTGGTGTCTATGGCATCCACAAAAATCAAATGAGTCAATCTGTGATGTATTTCCTTCACGAAGAGTATGTTGAAGGGTGACGTTTTTAGCTTGGGCAATGAGAGCTTCAATGACATTTAAATTCTCATTTCTTCACGTGTAACTTGAATAATATATTTCTATTTAGGTTTTTATTCATACCAAACCAAACATTTAGATCAAATCATATTAGGAACCTTAATTATTACATTTATTTCTGCCTAGTTGTCGCCCGATAAGTATATCCATACTTCTTCACAAACTCATGAAGTTCAAACCAGACCAAATGTTCGTGGTTGTCACATTACTTTCGCAATGACAATGTTCCCTTTTTACTTGGCTAGATTTCCCATACGCGTGGACTTAACAGGTTTATTTAATTAAATAGTAGTAATATTTTTAAAACAAAAATAAATGTTTAGTTTAATAAAAGTTTAATTATTCATTTGATTCTTATAAATTATAATTATAAAAAAAATCTTTTACTTTCTATACTTAAAATGTTCTCTTTTGATAATATTTTTTTAATTCTTAAATATATTATTTTAATTTCTTTTAGTTGCTTTAAGGATCAAATAAATAATTAAACCTTTAACAAATAAGAAGCTAACCTATATACGTTAAGTAAATTATTACCAGTATCTCTTACTAAATTGTCAAAACCATTTATAATCCTAATTCCAAGCATCAATTTTCATCATTTTTGAAGAACATATATGTTGTTGTTCCCTCTCTACATACAGTATCATTTATGTGCTGTGAAGCAACATCTCATGCTTATTTCACGGGCTACTATGTTGTTGTTTATATGGATTTAATGGTCAAGAATCAAGATTTCAGCTTTCTTCCTTCACCTTCTCGTGGCCCATAAGTCAAGTTTTATTCCTGTTTTGTTCCTTTATCCAAGATGCACGTGGGGTGGCCAAGGTCTCGCATTAAGGTATTGGTATGCTCGAATATACTTTAGCATCAACTTAACTTCATTTTATTTTGAAATTTAAATTTAAAAATTAAAAATAAAAAACTTCCATCCACCCAAATCCTTACAAATTTAAGGCTTACTCAATTTTTTACTAACTATTGTTCTCACTTCATAATTATATGTGTTTTGTATCACCTCTTTTTGTTTTCATTTGTCATCTTTTTCTTTTAGCGATAGTTTTCCTTCTTTCTCTTAACTACCATTAATTATTGAAGACATTTTAGTTAGGATATAACAATATTTTATATTAATGAAAGTAGTATTTCTTAATTTATAGACATTAACTTTGAACATAATAATTTTTAAACAATAAGAGTAAACGGGAGAAAAGTTGGTGGCAACAAGATTAACAATGGCCGAGATACATCGAATAGGATATGGCTTTGTGGGGTGAAACATGGGGTAAAGCCCACAGATTCCTTAATATGACGGCGAATTACAAGGGGTTGAGCTTTCCATGGGGTAAAAACAACTTCTGGGTTGGAATAACGCTACCTAGAACAATTTCTGATTCATTTGTTATGTTGGTATGACTTAGAAGTTAGAACTTCAAATTACATGAAGTGAATAAAAGAAAATGACATCACCGTTAAGAGGGAGGAAGAACTGAAATAGAGTGAAGAAGTGTTATTTTCATTTGTTCAAATTAGGTGTTTCAGAGCACAAATTTTTGCAATCCGTATGCGTAAGATCCATAACAAATGTAAATAAGACTCAGTAATTATGTGGTGCAGGAAGTAAAGGCTGCATCGGCCAACTTTGAGTATTGGATAAGGAAGGCCAACCTTTAAAATTATGGGGCGTGCAAGAAATAATTATGTAGTGCAGGAAGTAACGGCCGCATTTCCGCCCACTAGAGTAGTTTAGCGACGGCCCATACCACTGTACCAGAGCCACTTCCAATGAAACCAAAAGTGTTTTATTTTACGGTGCCAAACATCTTTTTTGGGTAATTAAAATTGAAATCTCAGCAAAAAAATCTTTACATAAATGAAAAAATTAATTAAGAATTCAAATTTTGTAAACAATATAAAAGTAAGTACTAAATACTAAAGTACTTGTTATCAAGAGAAAGATAGCATAACAGAAAATACATTATAATTTTTTCTTCATCATAAAAAGTAAAGTATCTATCAATTTTTATTATTGATAAGTAATTTTTGTTAAAAAATCAAATTGACAATATTTAGTAGTATATTTCCTCTTTTTTTTTTATTGATAAAACTTACATCCTATATCTTTCTTATGGGAAATTCATGTAATTACATCTAAAAATTATAATTTTAAATTTATTGATAATATAAAAAATGCTTAAATATGTTAGTGCTTCATGAAATATACTTGAATTTTTTTTTTCATCCTTGATAAAAAAAAATTCATTTTTGCTCTCTAATATTTCCAAAATTTTGGTTTATGTCCTTGCTATTAATTAGGTTTGTTAATGGCTAATGTATTTGTTAGTTTGACATGTTGGTTGCCTAGTGTTTTGCCACATTGGATTAAATGTGTCACATAAGTGAAGATAATGGCATGTTGAGTGCTGTTTGGTTCAAATCTAATGACAGTTGTGGTGTTTGGTTCAAATATGAGTAAAGATAATGAGTTAGAGGTGGGTTGGACACCATGTTATAAGTGTCGCGTTGATGGCATAGTAACAGTGAATTTGTGGTTTCATGTTCATGGAAGTAAATGTGGTGATTTATTGGTTTGGGTGTATATGAAAGACAAAGAGATAACAATAAAATGAGAGAATAATTAAGAAGAGATTAGGGGGAGAGAGAAAAAATTTCTTTTTATTTTTTAATCTATTAATTATTAATAATCATATCATTAAATATGTCATGTTTACATGCCATATCAATGATCAAACAATCTGATTAACACAAAACATAAATACTTGATGTGTCAAATTAACATATATTAATATTAATAGTTAATCAACTTTACTAATAACAAAAACATAAGTTAAATTTTTTGAAATAACAAAAAGTAAAAATGAAGAAAAAGATTATCACAGAAAAAAAATCAGATATGTATAATAACATATTTAAGTCTATAAAAAGTGATGTAATTTATTTGAAAAATAATTAAAGTAAAAGCATGAAATAAGAAACATTAAAGTGATGCTTTCAAAAAAGAAAAAAAAACGTTAAAGTGAGACCATAACGTGCAAGTTTTTATGGATCGTAAAGCTTTTTAATATTATCCCATTCCTTTTCAGCTGAAATTTATTTCCTTTTATGAAAGAAAGCAAAACCGTAAAACAGTTTTAATGTTCCGTGAACGGAAAGGAAGAAACGAATCGAAATCCTTCTCCCCATAGTGAGTTAAGTACTTCTTTTTCTTATTAATTTTCAGTCATCATTTCTCTTCTCCCGCAATAAATTGACCATTTAAATATCCGCCAATAAATACACTCTCACACATTTTTTTTCTTCTTCTCAGAATACACAATTTGTATACTTGCGTGTTTGCATTTCAATTGAGTACTAGTATAGTAGGAGTATCCACTATCCAGCACTAGAATTTAAGTATTTTCACACAATCACAAAAAAAAAAATCTCCAAAATTATTACTCTCCTCGTTCCGTTATAATTGATATATGTAAGAAGAAAAAATTATCTTAAAAAATTGTTATTTTAATTTTTAACATAATAATTATTTCTTTCATTTATATTTCTTATGATATTAATGATATATGTTATAAAAACAACAAAAAAAATAAATTAATGATGATAAAAATAATTTTGTAAATTTATTATTTTTTAGTCTAAGAAAAATATTATCCCATAATAATTATTTTTTTATTTTTTAATGTGATATTAATTTTTTATTTATATTTTTTATAATATTAGTTATATGTATAATAAAAGTTAAAAATAAATTAATGATGATGAGATTAATTTTGTAAAATTATTTTTGTTATATATTTATTATTATTTTTTAATTTATATAAAATAGTATAGGACAAAATTTATAACCTGATGAAGAAATTTTATTTATTTATTTGTTAATATCTTTTTAAAAAATAATTAAGACAATAATTATAATATAATGAGACTGGGAAAGAGTATTTTATTTTATTTTGAGTAAATTACACTTGTACCTTATGTGTTTTTTTTTTAATTATACTCGATATCTCTTTATTTTCTTATATTACTTTTACTTTCTTTTTTAAGGTTAATTAAAATATGTGAGCAAAGATGAAATTATCCTAATATTTTTGTTATATATCAGCAAATAAAATTGACCTAACATCTTTGTTAAATCCTTAATAACAAATTGACAATTAATTCTCTGAATGGACCTTTCTCAAGATAATAATAATATTTTTTTTAATATTTGACTCTTACTTTATTGTTGCTAAGATGCAGTTGTTGATTGAAAACATTATATTAAATACCTAACCATTAAAAATAAATATTTCAAAGAAAAGATTTTAAAACACAAATGCAAGAGCAAAATACTAAAATTTGAAACAAAATATCATATTCAGTCAAGAAGCATTGTTAGAAACACGTTCAACAAAAATGTAGTAATCAAATGACCCAATATATACAAAAAATATTGAACTAAAAAAGGAAGAAGAAGGAAGACTCTTAATACATGCATACTAACCAAACACGTTCAACAAAAAACTTGATTTACGTCCAACAAAAAAGCTCGATTCACGTCCAATTAGAGAAAAAAAAATGAAATATTTTAAAATATTTTCAAGTTGAAAACGATGCTATGTCTTTTAAGGAATTAAGAGGGATGAGATGTGAGTATTTTAAACATAAATTTTCTTTAAAAGTCATGTGATCATGCACATATTTTTTGTTGAATTATTAAATGATATTTAGGAGGGAATGAGTCTAGTTTGATGTGAACTAAATAATTAAGGAATTTTTTAGGTGTAAAAAATGAGAGATGTTAGATGTTATTTAGAAAAATATAAGAGGTGTAAGTATGAGAAAGAAAATGATGATAATTTAAACATAAAATTTTTATTGAAAATTATATGATCGCTTGTGCATACTTTCTGTAAAATGATCAAATGGTGTTCGAGAAGAAAAAAATTTGTAATGTGAATTGAATAATTAATTTTTATTTTCGAATGTGAGAAAGAAAAGATGTCGGATTCAATTTAGAAGAAACATAAGAACTGTTTTATTTATATTTATTGTGGGGCATATGAAAGGAAGGCACTCACATTCACAACGTGTGCGTAAAGAGAGCGAGAAACGGTGTGTGGGTTCCCGGTAATCCGGAGGCGACAAGGCACGGACATCTAAATAGGGGTATTTCCTTCATTTCACTCCTCACCCTGTTGCCCCACACTTTCCATCCAACCAACAATGGCAGATGTAACCACCTACCTCCGCCACCACCCCGACTCCGACCCCAACCCCAACCCCAATCCCAACCCCAACCCCAACCCCGACGACGACCAAACCCTAATTCCCTTTCCCTATTGGGATTTGGACTTCGATTTCGACCCCGAATTCCCCTCAAACACTCTCTCCTTCACCGACCGCGAAAATCAGGTCAATTTCATCATGGATCTCTTCCACCAGAGCGTGGAGCAGTCGCAACTCACCGATCCTCTCTCCAACGACGCCGTTTTCGGCGCCATCGATGGAATCGATTTAGGTTTCCCCGCCGCTGACGACTTCTTCGTCGGACAGAGATTCTCCGTCGGATCCGACGAATCGCACACTCACCCACACACGCTCGCGGCGAACGACGACGGCGTCCTAGGGTTCTGCGCGCATTCCAACGAAAACGACGACGTTGCAAGCATCCCTCTCTGCTGGGACGCGCTTCAATTAGAAGAAAACAACAACAACAACAACACCTACGAGGATTTCGAGTGGGAGGAAGTGATGGACGAGAGAGACGTTATCAGCATGCTAGATGACACCGTTTCCGTTTCCCTCGGAATTGAAGAGGAAACAGAAGCAGCAGCAGCAGAAGAAGATGCAGAATCTGAAGTCAGCATTTTGGAGTGGCAAGTTTTATTGAACTCCACCAATTTGGAAGGACCGAATTCGGAGCCTTATTTCGGAGATAGCGAGGATTTCGTTTACACCGCGGAGTACGAAATGATGTTCGGGCAATTCAACGACAATGCATTTAATGGGAAACCTCCGGCCTCCGCCTCCATCGTGAGGAGTCTTCCGTCGGTGGTTGTGACCGAAGCTGACGTGGCAAACGACAACAACGTGGTCGTCGTCTGCGCGGTTTGTAAAGATGAGTTTGGTGTTGGGGAAGGGGTGAAGGTGTTGCCGTGTTCGCATCGTTACCATGGGGAGTGCATTGTGCCGTGGTTGGGGATAAGGAACACTTGTCCCGTTTGTCGCTATGAGTTCCCCACTGATGATGCTGATTATGAGCGGAGGAAAGCGCAGAGATCTGTAATGTGATGATGATGGTGATGGGGTTATTATTAGGGTCAGTTTTTTGACTTTCAGTAATAGGGTAATGGATGAAAACTTGAAAAAGTATAGATTTTTTTTTTGCTGCCGAAGAAATTGTGCTTTTTAATTTTAAAAAAAATTGAGTCTAGGGAATGATGTTTCTCTTTGAATTGTACTTTTTGGGATACATCACAGAAATGAATCATTTTTCCATCATGGAGTCTGTGTTTGTTTGTGATTTCTTCATATTCTTGTTCTTATGGATTGCTCTGCTGCTATCTTGTGTCGTTCTGGGTTACGGGCAGATTGGAACTCTGTGAAAGTGTTAGCAGGTTCCTTTGACGGATTTTATATCCTCATGTTTTGGCTGTGTTTGCATTCACATTCGATTATCTATAATTATTCAGAAATACCATTCAAGTTTGTTTTAGGTAAAGTGTTCGTAACTTGCGTGTTTAGTTCTAGATTTTGAGTCCGAAATTGATTTTGAGAAGCAGCTTTTTAATGGATATAGGGTTTAGGGTCATCTCTCATCTCATGATAAGGTCATGTTTAAGAGAAAAAAGATCATTTATAAATTTTCTTAGGACCAGTTAATAATTTGATAAAATATTATTTTTTCTTTGTGCATGATTTAGCACTTTGGGTTTCACATGTCAATAAATCAATGACCATCTTTGTTGTGGTCTCTTTTTATCCTTTCAGCATGTAGTAAAAAGTCTTTGCTGGCTTTCTTTGTCTTCGAGGAAGAAATTTCTTATCTGGATCTTTGTTTGGCTGGACTGTGTTTTCTAGGACTTGTTATTGCAGTACTAAGGTTTTACTACTAGAGTTTCAGCTTTATGGTGTCCTTTTATAGTTAAGGACTACACAGGGTGATATTTTAATTTTATTTTTATTACCACAGGGTGAGATTTCTAGAACAATGCCTCGGCCACCGGCTGATATAATTAACATTTTCTTTGTGACTTAATTGTAATTCTAGTTACTAACAAACTCAAATTTGTTGCAGTTGCCTGAAGATGCAACAGTGAAAGTTGCTTGAAATTTGATACTTGTTATGGAAAATATTATTTTCATTGATTGAAACGTAGGTATTCATTTCTTTCTTAAGGGTGTTCTTGTTGAGTTTTTTGATGCAGATTCATTTGTTAGGGGGGAGTGTTCATTCTCTCTTTCAGTACGTGTTTGGAAGGGGGAGTGTTCATTCTCACTTTTAGCGTGAGTCATAATAAAATTGATTTTGAATGATTTTTCATCTAACTCCAAAATTACCTAAAATTGTTTCATCTCAGAATAAATTTTGAGTTTTTCTCCGATGGGAAACTAAATTCGGAGAAATTTATCTATAATCAATTTTGGATTCAGTGTTTCCAAAGTAAATCAAAACACACACTTAATGTGGGCGATTATTGTCAAGCATGCTTATGCAAATTAATTTTAATAGGAAATCAAAACACACACTTAATGTGGGCCATTATTGTCTAGCGTGCTTGTGCAAATTAATTTTAATATATAATTTGTTACGCCGCTGTAATTAATTATCTATTAATTTGATTTACAAGAAAAAAATGAACTCAATAGGAGTAACAACAATAGATAAACAAGGGTCACAGTTGACATTTAATATCTATGGCTATTATTGATCTGCAGACTATTCCTTTTTTCATTATGCTGAATATTTGACAGTTTTAATTAGCTTTTTCTTGTGTATATGGCATATGATATTACCCTTGGTTTTATCTGATAACATTGAGCTATAACAAACATATGAAGAAGCCTGGTTTGCAATGCATTAACACCACCCGAAACTTTCCCAATCCATTAAGTTTTTGTGTAATGCCAGATGATTATCAGCCTGTTTGAATAGCATTAAACGCACTTTCTCCTTTAGATTATAGTAGATTAAAATGTGTACCTAAATTAATTTCAGTCCGATCAAAACGTGTTATAATATGTAAAATTTATTTTGATAAGAAACAGACATGCGAGTTCAAGATCCACAGCACATATGACGCTGGAAAGTTACTGATTTAAAACTCCACATGATAATTGTGTCAAAAGCTGGTGATTTACTATGGATGAGAATCCCTATCAAAATCTATCGTGGGCAATATTAGACTTTTGATTAGCATCTCCGCCATAGTAGCAATGAATAGGGAAGAAAAGAGCTTTGCAATTGCAAGTGAAATACTTTTTATATACGCATCAACCTTGGGAATTCCTTGAAGACGCCAAAAATACCAATTATTTCATTTCCTTTTACCATAACATGTGGCATTTTATTTAATTTAAGAGAGAAAGGATTATATAGTATAAATTTATACAGTTATTCAATCACAATTCACTAAGATAAGTGAACTTTTCTTCAGTTTTTAAATTTAGATTGAAATAGATGTAGCTAAAGTTAACGCGCATTGCCATTTGTTCTTGAGTAGATTAAATAATTAAGACTAGAAATAGAAAAAAGAACAGCAGATTTAATCCAATATTTCACTGAATTGAGTGTGCGGCTATGCGCTTATATGGCATGATTTAATCCTCTGGCTCTTATCCAAGATAGAGAATCACTGAATTTCTTGCTTTCTATCATGTTTCAGGCATACTTAGTCAAAAAGTCAATGCCATTGCCTTCCCTGCTATTAAAGAACCTTGTCTCTCAAATTTCTTTTGTCTCTATGTCAATTATTTCCCACCATTTTTGCCGAGTAAAAGGTTATCGAACCATGATATGTTATTAATCTTGATCACATTGTATTCTTAACTCTCCTAGTATGCCGAATCAAGATGATCTACGGAACTTAACACATCCATAAATACATAAGCCAGCTTAAATGCCAAGAAACTCCCTTATCTGCTTGTGCTCTATCTGCATTAACTATCCAATCTATTAAAAACCTGTAAGTCCATTAGTTCCAGCTCTCTCATACTCACATGAAAAGTTGAGAAATGGAATGCAATGAAGATGATGAACTCCATGTGGCACCTTATTATGCTTCCTTAAGACAGTGCCTTCCCTATCATTCTCCAACCCAAAAACCTATCTTTACCTCAACAAACCTCCTGAACATGGAAGCTGGTGAAAGCCATACTTTGAACCATATGGATCCACCTCATGGTTTGCATCATATTCCATTTTACTGCTCCCAAAACCTTCCTAGCAACAGCAACAACCCAATTCAAGTCCCACTCCATAAACCCTCTCCCAACACATCATCAAACAGTAACAACAACAATTCTGATGAAGCAAAGGCTCTCCTTGATGACAGAAAGAAGAGGATGTTCTCAAACAGAGAATCTGCTCGCAGGTCGCGGATGTGAAAGAAGCAACAATTTGAAGTCCTGCAGTATCATGTGGATCATCTACAGACATTAAACCATCAACTGTCCCAAAAGATCATTTATTTGTTGGAATTTTACCAACAAATCCACCAACAGAATACTCAACTAAAAGAGAATGTTTCCTCTCTTCAGGTAGCACTCTCTGACTTGTTGGCTCCTTCTGGAAGTGCTGAGCAACCTCACCTCATCCCTAATGACTTCCTAGCCGAGCCTTTGACTCGACCAGTTGCAAGTTCCAGAACATAGCCATTTTGAGTACCATGTTATGAAGTAGAGTTACACATATATGTGCTCTAAGAGCACTTATAAGCATTTGAGTGTTGAATTTGAATCTGATGGGGAGACTTTTGGCTTGAAGCTGTTGTTGGTTTCAGTGGTGCAGACTCCATCGGAAAATTTAAAGTCCTCTAGTAATTCATTTAAAGTTGTGTCTACTCCAACGAGAGAATTACCTCGACGACTTAAAATCTCGCGTAGAAAAGTGCTGGGTCTCGAGAGCTCCGCAACATTAACCTGGCATAGCTCAAGCTCAAGCACAAGTTATATCTGGCCTGTAACAGACAGTTAGATATCAGATGGCACAGTGTACTTGTTAATATTCTCTCTGGCTCCACTAGAATCTTTATCACTGAACATGAATAAATTCCATTACCTAAAAGAACGCTGATCAGCTTTTATGGAGCTCAGCATATCTACCCCTTCATATGACTTCTTGATTGAAGCCAATCATCTCATAAAGTTTCCCATGCTTAAATTTTCCCTACAAAAAAATTAAATTATAGTGTTGTTATGTTATGCCAACAAATTACTAGATTACAAAACCCAAGGACAATATCTGCGCTGATTGTTTATGAAACTAGAATGTGTTCCCTATTTATTTCATAGCTCAGACGAATATACTTTCTTTTCAGCTACAATTTCCTTTGGTTGCATTTAATTACCATTCAAGTAAGGTTTCAAATTGCTATATTTTTCTTCATCGTAAAATTCTATATTATTACTGTATTTGACACAACTCATAATATGCAATATTCTATTCCTATGCATGGAAAGTTAACAGAAACCAGCAATCTGTAAATTCATGCATATCTATTCTAATTATATTTAAGCTGATTTTCAAGACGAGTTAAGTAGATTTGGAGAAATTTCAGTAAAGGAGAAAAAAGCTACAAATCACAACAATTAGTAAGGTTATCTACTATCTATTTGTGTCTTTAAACCAAAAGTTTCCTAAACTGAACAAAATATCAATTAGGTTTATAACACAGATCATGTGTCATCTGTCAAACATACCAGCATGCGTGTGTTGGTTTGTAATAAATCATAAAATTTATATTATCAGTTTCATTTATATTATTAGTTTGGATAATCTATCAAGCAATAGAAACGAAAACACAAAGTAGTCACACTTGAATAGAAATAATGTTGCTCAAATGATGTCCTTTCTTTTTATCTTAGGCTAAATAATAAATATACCAAATAATTAACATAGTAGAATCACAATGACACAATAAAAATTCTACGGAAGCGACAAAGCCTGTATTTCCACTAGTATTATTTTAATGTATTGTTCATTCCAAATTTGAAGTTCACCCTTGCACCATTTGGGAGGCTGGTTCACCCTAGAACGCTCCCAAATCCATCTAATCATTCACGTCCCTTTGCATTACTTTCAATGTCCAACAATTACCTCTGTGATCACTGGCATAAGTGTAGTATTTGATAACATTAAAATATGCATCTCTATCTCTTCACCAACATGTTGGTACGAGTAAAATTGAATTCAAGTTTTTTAAAAGGGAACTACTACTACTTGGTTAAGGAATTATTTATCACAATTACCACAATTTTTTTTCAGTCACTTCTCTTTTCTTTTCCTAATACAAACCCTAAAGTTTCAACAACTTTAGCATCTGAAAGCATCTACGCAGAATTAAATTTGAGTAAATTAACATATCTTTATTTTTTTTTGGAATCAAATTTTCTCCAAAATTATACACACGATATAGTTCCCATTGTGCAAGAGGAAGCAGGATGAGATATTCACGCATGGGTATGTGCTTTTCAGTGGATTGTATGCATCATTATACAATGAAAAACACAAATAGAAGGAAAAGTTTATAAATAACTACAGGGAACTAAGATAATCTTTTATCAATGCCAAAATGGGGTTGGCATATGGATATCCTTCCAATTTCTCAAACATGATTCCGTCCATTCGTGCTTGGACTTCATGGGAAAATGTCAAGTCCTGTAGTAATTCATTGAAAGTTCTGTCTACTCCAACGAGAGAATTACCTAGACCACGTAAAATCTCGGGTAGAGAAGGGCTCGGTCTCGAGAGCTCCAACACAGTAACCTGACATAGCTCAAGCACGATTACCAAAATAATTGTCTACAGGTATATAAGCATACACAATCTTAAAATAAAGGTATTATCAAACCGACCTGTCTGTCCAGCGGTATATTGGCCTTCAATTTTGCTATGGCAACAGCTCGAGAAAGGCCACCAATAGCATCAACCAAACCGTGAGAAGCTGCGTCCTTACCAGTCCAAACCCTTCCTTGTGCAACCTCTTCCATCTTGTCTACCTAGTGACAGAACAGCAACTGTACGTAACTTGGATTTACAAGAGGATGAACAGAAAGCATGAAAAATAGCTAATTGAATTTAAAACATACAGTCATAGATCTGGATAAAGCTGCCTTATCTCGAAATTGTTTATAAGCATGCTGCGCAGACTTGGAAAATAGCTCTGCTTCATCTGGTCTGTAGAAGAGAGAGAGAGAGAGAGAGAGAGAGAGAGAGAGAGAGAGAGAGAGAGAGAGAGAGAGAGAGAGAGAGAGAGAGAGGATGATTATGAGTACCAACCCTCGAATCAATTAAAAGTAAAAGATTAACGCATAAATGACAGCAAAAGCAAGGCATTGAAGACAAACAGGCTATATAAAAATAACTCTTAGATTAAAATCATCACCAGCATTAGTAAGATTATATTCCTACATTGCAAGCAAGCCCTGGACCTGCCTAGGGTGATCTTTAGTGCCTCTCTATTTCTCCTCTATTTCTCACATAACAGGCGTAGAGGATAAAGGCAACAAAAATGTTCCATGTATTTCTCTACTTTTGCCATAATCCGCTTGCCAAGATTAAACAACTTTAAGATGGGCAAAAAACTACATTGATGACAACGTGGGCAACTGGAGTCATTGAAAAACATCTCTACATGTTTTGTATCATAAATCTAAACTATCTGCACCCCGTAAGTCATTGCTCTGGTTCTGCCGGTGCCTTTAGGGACACGTTTATGCTCTTTTCAGGGATTATGAAAAGGGAAAACTATAATTGATAACAGTATCAAGTGATACATGTGGAACCCGAGCCAGGTTTTATCCATTGTCCATCAAACTCTCTAATTGATTAAGGAACTTCCCTAATAACTGAATTCAAAGAATGAGAAGTATATATTGAAAGCCAAAACTGGGTTAAATGAAAGGATTTTAGCTGGATTCAAATACTGCCGCAAAAATGGAATTTCATTATCAGCTTATTAAAACTGGACTGGAGACTATTCAGACAGATACTTTGTGTCTTCCATTCACAAACAGACAGTGCCTCACAGTTAGATATCAGATGGAACGGTGCACTGGTTAATATTCTCTCCTGCTCTACTAGAACTTTAGCAAATTCCATTACCTTAAAGAACGCTGTTCAGCTGCACGGAGCTCAGCATATCTACCCCTTGATATGATTTCTTTGTTGAAGCCAATCTTCTCATAAAGTTTCCCAAGGTTAAATTTTCCTACAAAAATATGTTATAGTGTTATACCATCAAATTAATATATTACAAAACCTAAGGACAATATCTGGGGAGCTGATTGTTTATGAAATTACAATGTCTTCCCTCATTATCTCAGAGCTCAAATGAATATTTTCTTTCCTGATACAATTTCCTTTGGTTGCATTTAATTACCATTTAAATTTCAAACTGCTATATTTTTCTTCATCATAAAATGCTATATATTATATTACCATATTGACACAACTCATAATATGCTATATTATATCATGTGCATGGAAAGTTAACAGAAACCAGAAATCTTTAAATTCATGCATATCTACTCTTCTTTTATTCAAGTTAATTTTCAAGACGAGTTTATTTGGAGAAATTTCAGTAAAGGGAAAAATAGCTACAAATCACAACAATCAGTAAGGTTATCTAGTGATATCTTGTGTATCTAAATCACCAGGAGTTTCCTAAATTGAACAAAATATCAATTAGGTTTATAACACAGAGAGATCATCTGTGTCAACTGTCAAAACATACCAGCATGCGTATGTCGGTTTGCAATAAATTTTAAAATTTATATTAGTAGTTTTATCATCCACACATTCCTTTCTTTCTCCTACTGAAACACCCAGGTTCACCTGTGACCACTCCAATTGAACCAGTTAAGGTAAGACTTTCTGCAACAATAACTCCTGCTCCCATTGCCATGTAGTACCCTCCACTTGCTGCCACATCAGACATTGAAGCAATGACTGGTTTTGAGGCAGCCAGAAGCCTGATTTCTCTCCACATCCTGCAGATCATGACAACAAAACTTTATAGTTAAACAAGCAAACTCACCAAAATACTTGCACTTAGCATCATAATTTCATGACAAAGATCAGATAAGTTTTTCAAATTTAACTAGATCATTAATGCACTAATAACTCCTCTCCAATCTAAAAGTAGGATCTGAAAGAAGTTCTAAAGGAAAAATCAAAGCAGTATATGTTTTTACCAAGTATTATTGCTTTGGTATAGATCTTTCCTAAATGTGTCCAACCAACCATTTCTTGCATGTCATTTTAACAGAGTGCATTTTGAACAGTGGGAAATTTACCAACACTTACAAATCAGAAGCAAGAGCATCCCCTCCTGGACTGTCAATTCGGATAATAGCAGCCTTGTATTTATTTGACTCTGAGGAGAAAAAGAAGGCTCAATGTGACCTCCAAAATTATGACACAAATATAATAACCAAAAATAATAAAGCATAATAACATTGCCAAAAAGTTTCAGGTTTGGCACAGCATCATAGTTGAACAATGAAAGCCAACGTTATCCGTGTTATGGAATAAAAGTATCCAATGTAAAAGGTACGAAATAAAAATGAGTGTTTTGAGGCCTTACAGGGTGCAATAATGCTGAAAATTAGACAAGGTATTAGAAGGATAGAAATGACTTAAATTAAATTGCTATGATGGCAGTGATTTAGGCCAAGAAATTGATGGACAACTTGTTGACATGATGACTAAAGCGCTTCCGATATTAGGTTTCATAAAGGTAACTTCATAAGATTGAGTGTACCTCTAACTTTGCGTATCTTCTCAATTAACTTCTCTCCAATGATACCAGAGCTACGGGTACTTAATGAACTCTCGATACGGCGAATACTCCCTGAAGCTCGGATGATGGCTATTAATTCTTTGCCACCTGATAGTCCAAGAGTCGATTTCCTAACTCCAGAGTATTTTCTGCATTTGAGAAAAGAAAATATCAGTGTATGGTTAATGTGAGCTGTTTGGAATATTTTAATTTATAAAGTATCTATTCACATTATAAATCTGTTGGGAAACAAGAAGCCATATAGTAAATAATATATTGCAATGGCGGCATCACCACCTGTGCCGCTCATTTGCAACTGAGACATGGTGGAATGCTCTGATACCAATTGATAGAACCTTGGGAGAACCACACCACAAAAGCTAGTTGTTGTCATTGGAGTCTGAGGTCTTACCAACCCCACACTAGAATCCCATACTTCCAATGTGGGACTAAGTCCCATAACTTGCAATTGAATCCTAACAATCCACTCGAATCAATGGAGTCAGATTCTGACTTATCATCACCAAAACCTTAAGATCTAACAAAATCTCCCCCAAAGATGCTTGGAGGAGGAAAGGAATCCATTGTTCTAGGTTAATCCCCAATAAGAGGGAAACAAGAAAGAAACAACCGTGATTTATGAATATTGTTTTTCATTGGTGAAAATTAAGGTAACATCTTTGATTATGGAAGTTATTACAGCCTTCAAACAATATTATAAACTTCCGAAATTAAAATGAAGACCAGGAACAAAAATTTTAAGAGACAGTGAATTTATTAGACTAAGAAGGATTTGTAGAATTATTTTAACTTAACTTCCATCTATTCAGAATAAATGTCATAATTCAATGTAACCATATTAGATTTTTGAGGCCCTGGAAGAAAAAACAATACCTGTTATCAACCATAGGAAGATTTTTATCAGTTTTAACTTGAAGTCTCTCCTTTAACCGAGTGATAACCTGCAAAACATTTAATGTTTCTTATCCTTTCAAGTTTTGATTCCCTTTGATTGTATCCTCCAAAACATTTTGTTAACCAGTGTTAATTATCAATACGTATGAATGAAGTGCACTCAACAAGTTGATTGAACGAAGAAGAAAATAAAACCAACAGACTCTAAAGGAGCTGGAGAAAACCCCTTTTTCAGAACATTTCCATTAGATGAGATGCTGTCATACTCTCTCAATGTGATTATATTAATCATGCCAACAAGTGACAGGTTCACTCATGTTGTCATGCAAGTAATCAGACATATAACACCAGTGTACATCATGTACCTCGTCATCATAGATTATGTCTGTTAAGAAGCCCTCTTCTTTAAGTCTCTCTACTTGATAGACACCTTTATTTATGAAGTTCTCAATATCTTCCCTTTTCTTTCCTGTATAGAATTTGCAGAAATCCAGAAGTTAATTTATTGATCCAAGATTCAAGTAGGTCTTTAAATACACTTGCATTGCACCTCTAGCAGAAGAGACTTTGTCCAGCCAATTAGTATAGATATTATCAAGCAACGCAGTAAGCATCTCATGATGATCTTCAGACATGGTTTTACGGGTAAGTTGATCTCCTACACTTTTGTATTTGCCAATCCTTTCCACTTCTGGTTCAATTCCAAGATTCTCTAAAACACCTAAGAGAATTAATAAATGACATAAAAAATTAGTTTTAGGCTAACTATAGTCATCAAAGAACAAGGGTCTATTTTTGGTCCTAAGTCAGAGACCGGTGTCACCCAACCCACTGGGTCAGAGACTAATCCCAGTCGCAGTTCGTGACTACCACTGACCCAAGGAAATTTTGCACACAATGTGAATCGAATATGGGTTCTCCTGCTAAATAGATTGCTCTCACTCATGTGAACGCGGTGAGGTCTTACACCGCTGCACTGACATTTTGGGTTGAACAATGGTCTATTTGATTTGGGAAAGTTTTTTCTATTTCCAATATTAATTATAAAAGTGTTGCCTTGTTTTCACTTTTTTTAGTATAAAGATTTGTATATGAAATTGTATACTTATTTTTTCCCCACTATTTCTCATACAAATGTTTGAAAACAAAAATAAAATGAAAAAGGTGGTATTTTGGTAACTAAAAGAAAAAACAAGAAATAAAAAAACAGAAAAAAATTCCTTATATTAAACTTGCCCTAAATTTATAAGGATTTAGCAACAAGTCCCCTACCAATACCTACAAGATGGACAGGAGGATAGAAAACAATTTTTCAATAACATCAAAAGCATGAGCTGATGCCATAAGTACATACATCTGAACAATTAGCATGCTATAAGTTTTATAACTTTATTTATTACTTTATAGGGTGCACCATACACTAAAAGGTGAACCTTTGCCCACAAATATGCAAGAAAAAGCAGAATCAGCTTACCTCTGAGAAATGGGGCTTGAACAGTCAATCCAAACAAAGAAAAATATGCACTTGGAGGGGCATATATTTCTTCACAGGCACACGCAATATAATATTCTTTTTCTCGACATGAAGGGACGTAAGCCACAACAAATTTTCCTACAAGCATCATCAACTATCAAAGCTGTTCATAAGTAGCAAATATCAGAACTTATAGATCAGAATATTAGATGATTCAAAACATTGTATATATTTAGTATCAAGAATCACCAAATTTAGGGGGCATTTGGAAGAGTTTATAGTGAGTATAATTAAGCTTATAAAAATAGCCTATGACCATCATAAGTTCTTCTTACCTTATTTCAATAAGCTTTTTGTTGTCATTTATCAAAATAAGCTCTTGTCAGCTTGGTCCAATAAAATTCAAGGTCAAATTTATGGCATAAGTTCTCATGTGATAAGAGCTTATCGAATAAGCACTTAGGACCTTTTTGGATAAGTTTATCAAAAGCACTTCTAAGTGAAGAAAAAAATGAAATGAGTTTCTCCATAAGTTAGCATAAGTTAAAAATCATCTTTTAGAGAAGTTATATGAGAGAACTTCTACAAATTAGCTTATGCATAAACTAATTTTAGCTTATCCAAAAGCCCATTTCATTTTTTTCTTCTTATTTTTCCTCCTAGAGGTTCTTTCAGAAAAATTTATCCAAACATGCCCTTAATTAAGTTATCTCCCCAATCGTAGCTTAATGTATATAAACTTCAGTTGCTTCATAGCCTCAGAAAACCACATATACCAGTGTTCTTTGGGAGAAGAGAAAACATACTGATTCAGGCAACACAACAGCGCTACCTACTTGCAACTATAGCAACTTAATAAAATTAAAAAAAAAAAATCGTATTTAACAAATAAATAATTTTCTTGAATTTTCTCTAATGGATACATGATTAAAAATAAAATAAATTGGCTGCCTTGAAGAAATTATCACAGATTTGAGGCTGTAACCAGTTCGGATCACTACATCTATGTAACCAGCTCACTTGACCATAGTATATAAAACAAGATTGTAAAAATGGAAAGTAACATTAAAAAAAAATAGTTACATTATTACTAATACTAGTTACTGAATTATATTTTGGTAATTTGACGCACCTGATTTTCTGAAATTCAAGATATGTCTTCGAATTTCTTCGACCTTTGCCCAACCACAATTTAAAATATCAATATGGAGATAGATGCCGGAAATTCGAGGGTCATAAGTTGCCTTGAAGAAATTATCACAGATTTGAGGCAGAGATAATCCCGGGGAGAACCTACTATTGAGCTGATCCGATATCTAAAGCGAAGAAACATGCAAAATAGTAAACTAGTCACGCACGTGAGTGAGAAGAGAGTTATAACTTATAAGGTTGTTCTGGTGGTTGAAGGTAGGAGAAAAATCTCGTAGGTTCGAGTCCTCAAGCTAAGAAAAATTAACAAACTATAAAAATAAAAATAAAAACAGTGCGTGAGTGAGATGTTAAAAGAGAGAAGGGGAAACCTGGCCGCGCAACTTGATTGTTAACAGGGTGCCGTATCGGAGACGCTCCCAGGGGAAAGCCGTTAGCATCTTGAGGTTGACGGTGAACTTTTTCCAGCCTGTGATGGGCTTGAAATCAAAGTCTCCGGTGGGATAGTCTTGTTTGGGGGAAGATGAATAATGACGAGGAGCGTGGAAGAGGAGGGGTGCGCGCGTGAGATGTTGTTGAGAGCATTGGAATTGGGAGCGAGTAAGTGCAGCTGATGATGATAACGCGGTGTAGGTGTGGCGGAAGCGCTGAATGGCGATACGAGTGCGTGACATATTTCCGTGAGTTTGCCGCATCACCGCGGCAAAACGTGGGAGGGAAAAAGATCCGAGAAATTTGCCTGTTTGTCTGAGAAGGTAATGCTAAAACGAGTTTCCAGAGATTTTAACGCAGAAAAATAAAATAAAATAATTATTATATCAGGTTCTTTTTTTTTTTTTACAAATGTTAGTGAATAATTGCCAGTTTTTTTACACCAAGAATCCAATTCATAACATTTCTCTCTTTCTTCTGGTCTTATTATTCCCATCAACCTTATAACTTCATTATATTAAAGATGTAGTTAATCCAACTTAATCAGAATTCTTCAGTTAAATTTTGAACGTGTAGTTACATCAAATACTCTAATGAAAAATTTTGTTGTTAATAATGATCACATCAGTTCAAACATAATTGTTTTTGATAAATAATACATCTGATCTTAATAAAAAATAATTAGTTTAAAAATAGAGGTGAACTGAAAAAAAAAATTCACATGATTCATGTAAGTTTGGATGAAGTCAATCTACTTATAATTTACAAAAAATAAAAAAATAGGGTCCTCTTAGATAAAAACAGTGTAATTTAGAATTAGAAGATAAGGTATAATAATAAATATAGATTAAAAAATTGAGATTATAATCAACTTTTAATTTTTTTTTCATCTCTATTCGATTTTATCATGGTTTTTAATTGTTGATTTTCAAATGAAGTGTGAGAGTATTTTAATCAATTCCAAAATTTTAATTTTATTTATTTAAAATGGTTAATTGTTGATTTCATGTAAGTTTTGAACTTCGCTTATCTCTTCAGGGTGTTATAAATTCTTTTGAAGTATTCTGAGGATAAAGAATTTTCTTGAAACAGTATCCCGTGTTTCTAAATTTATACATAAAAAACTCTTTATATTACAGAATTAAATTCTCGTTCTAAAGAGTCTTTATTTTCTTAATTAACCCACTTTTTATACCTTGTTTCTTGTCTTATGTGGTGTACAACATTGCATAGAAAAGTTGTATGCCCCACCGAGTGTATAAATTAATTGGCATGAAACTGGTATAATTTAATAAAAAATTTCAAATTCAAGTTTAAAATATATAATTACGTTAAATACTCAGACCAATTATATTTAATGAAAGATACATGTAATATATATATATATATATATATATATATATAAATAAAAAATAAGCTAACATAAAAATTTACACGACACAATTATGTAAAATTTTAAAACAGTAAAATACATACTTATCAACAGGGTGTTTGAACTTATATTTCCTATGTGGGGAGACAGCCCAACATCAGAATCTATCGTTTTTAGATCTAGGGTGGCCTAACATATGTTTACAGCCGGCAATATGAGACTAATTCCTCTGCTTATAAATGTTTTTCTATTCATAAAACTAAGAATCAAATCTATTTTATGTATGCTTAAAGGATTGAAGTTACTGATTAATCACTCGTATCTCGTGAAGAGAGAGTGCCCTACAATGAAATCTATCCTCTACTTCACCAAGATTTGTGTATCATATCAAACATTTTCAAAATCGCGGGCATGCTAGGGAAGTTAATAGTACATGTATATATTGCATCTTATTTAAATGCTGATTTCATTGGAGATAAGCCCCTTCCAAATCCAAATGGAAAGCGACTTCGTCCTCAAAGCATGTTGATGATTTGAATAATGCACTAACGAATATTAATGCTGCAACCTAGTAGCTAGCTACTAGCTAGTAGTAGTTTATTCAAATGTGATGTACTTCATAACATATTAGCATTGATAATGTCAAGTAGCATAATACTATTTGCTCCAACAAACTCCTGTACCAGCTGGTAGATCATACTACGGCTTCAAGCTTAAACCCCATAATAGCATTTACTCCAAGCATTTCTCCATTTATGAGGCTTGTAATATAATAAAGAAAACCTGTGTCCTTCTGAGAGACCTACAGGACATGTTAGATTCAGTTTTATTTTTGACTAGATTCATTTTTAAATGTCCATTTTTTAAAAATTTATTCCTAGTGTGGTGCGAGTGCGATGTTGTGTTGATATGTGTCATGTGTGGAGTGTGGCTGGTTTGAGTAGGGTGATTATACAAGTTTAGTGAGTTATGATACAGAGTTCAAGGACTATGGTTATGGTTATTGTTTCGTAAGAAAGATTAACTCTTGATGACAAAAAGGATGGATGTAGCATGAGGTTCCACATGAATAATTATATAAATTTAATGTACTTCGTTAGTTAATTTTTTTTGGGTTGTTGGATATATATGACCACAATATAGGTTTGAGAAAGCTTAAGTTAGAAAGGGTTCATTTTTTAGGCACTGCCTTTAGTCAATTTTTATTTTAGTTTCAGCTTTTTAAAACACATTCACTTCACATAATGTTGCATAAGACAAATAAGACACATCACAGTGTCATATCATCATCTTTGTTACTTATTTTGCATATAATTAATTGTTTACTTTAAAAAATGAAAGGATTAAAATTAAGAAACAATTATGATAAGGAGACAAAAAATGCAACTCAAGCATATCATATTCATAGATGTTAAATCACAATAGTGTGTTTTGAAAGAAAATCACAATGCTATTTAAAATAAATAAGTCAGGTCATTCTACTAGTTCATCATCTTCATTATCATTTTGCCATGATGTTAATGATTCACTCACATTTACAAAATTAAAATAGTAAAAGATCACATTTGTAAAATTGAGAAAATAAAGAGACAAAAATACAATTAAGATTAATAAATAATATGTCAAAATATTAATAACTATCAAAATGAAACTTATTTACTTTGAAAACGCATATTAATTAAATAAAACCAATTTAAAGAATGTAATATTAATATAAAAAGTAAATTTTACTGAAGTCATTTGAGGTTGTGTATCCTTTACGAGTATGTATGATTTCAAATGATTTGTGTAGGCCTGTTATCGTACAATATTCACTTTCAATAGTTATAAACCTTGCGGATAAAAAAACAAAAACAAAAAAACTATTAACCTTGCGTAGAAGACTTTTGTCTCGGTATACAATTAGGACAATCTAAACGAATCAAAATTATTTTGGATCTTGCGAGCCATCATTTTTTCTACATAATCTTGGTCCTTTGAAGACGAACATATGAAGATTTCTTGTTTCTTGACAAAACTTTCCCATTCAAGCTCCTCTCTTGGCTAAATCAACTAACCGAATACGATAAAAATTATTCAGTTCAGTACAACTTGGTGGAATCTCATGCAATTAATTGGGGATGCTCTACCAATGCCTTGTTTTACGAATATCAAAGTCTAAACATAAAAATTATAATAATAAAAAAAAAAAGCCTTCAATGTTTGTAATGCCTCAGAGACATAGCATACAAAAAGTAACATACTAGTACATATCTGAACAACATATTTCAGAACTAACCAGATATGCATCCATACCCTTTAATCCTTGCATGCTGTGGCTAATATAGTGAAATGGCCATCACTATCACAACAACTATGGAAATGCAAATGAGTACAACACAGTAATTGCAGCTATTAATTAATTATCTAGTTTCAAAAGAAAACCTAAACATCAACAAATTAACCAGCTGTGGAGCAGGGAAATACACCTAGCTATTTCCTTTTTCCCACAAAGTAATTTTTTCTCACCTTTCCACAACCCTGAACTGGAGACTTATCTTTGCTATCAACTATTAACATCCCATTCTTTTCCACCTTTTTCCCTTCCATTTGCTTGTGTTGAGTTTTACCTGCTTTCTTCTCTAAGCAATACTTGTTTTCATCATTTTCTTCTTCGGCATCTCGGCGGAAATCCGCAAAGCCATGATGATGACTTGGCCCAGAAGACGCATCAGAAGCCATAGAATCATCACTTTCATCATCATCATCATCATCATCTTGTGGATGAGCTTGAGTACCTTTCTTGTTGTTGTCGTCGTTGTCACTACTATGTCCAGCATCATCTATGGGGGACCCAATATACATGGTCCATCCAGATTCACTGCTGTGACATCCCTCTGCACCGAATGGCTCCATCCTGAGGGTGTGCAAAGAAGGAGAATGAGAGATAATGGTAAAAAAATCAAAGAGAAAAATAGGAAATTAAAATAACATGTACCTATTTATAGACACGGAGATATAAGGTTAGTAGGATGGTTAAGAAAGAAGAGAAGGGAGAATTTCTTCTGCTAATAAAAAAACTAACAAATTAACCATTAACATTTTTCTATAAAAAAAAAAATGTTCATAGACACCTGAGAAAACACCAGCACTTGAGATATGTATGTATGTATCAAAGACTCAAAGCAAAATGTGATCAGAATCTCTTTAATGGCCTTGAGACAAGTCTTTCACCACACAACACCACCTGGAAGTGCATGTAAAGACCCATTAATTCTCTGACTTACCCAGCACCAGACACAGGTAGAAGCTGTCAATGAAAAAGTGAAATTAACCCACAGGAAGCATAAATACCAAACTTTTCTAAGGACATAGGGGTTGTTCAGTTAGTCATTGGGTTCCATAAGAGAACATGCAATCATCATTATTTCTCTGCATAGGTCATTAAATATGAAAGGTGGATTTAAATGCAGAATAGGTGGGAATGCCACAGGGCACAGGCTACAAAAACTGGAGAGAATATTATAAGACCTCTTGTTTAGGTAGTACAACAAGAGGACCTCAATTCATTACCTGATTCAGCTTTCAAACCTTTAATTCTCTTGTTCTCTCGTGAGAAACAAGCGAGAATTTTTTTAACTTCACAAAAAATGGCAAAATCACACTACTATGAGCTCTCTCTGTTTGAAAAATGAAAATTCCTCTGCTTCTTTTTTGGCTTGTCGGGGGAGTAATCAAGTTATTATGATTTCATGCCTGAATTTTTTTTTTCTTTTTTTCTTTGTAGAAACTAGAAAGACATGGTGGCAATAAGGATTTTAATGTTGAAAACCGACGACTTGTACGTAAGCTTTTTATGATAATAGTATGTATCGAGGAAAATGTTTTATGCGACAAGTTTCTGAGTGACTAGATTGTTGCGTCTATCTATTGGGGAGTGCATGGTTAGATAAAGATGGTCAATCCTAGTTCCTGTTATGAGAATTCACATGCCCCACGTTTTCTTCTTCTTCTGCAAACAATGTCCCACCCACACACTAATAATTTCTCCAAAGCTACCAGAACGGAAATTTAAAATAACAAGTATCTGTTCATGGACACGGATGTTTTTTTTTTTTTTTTCATACACTCATTTTGAAATTGAACTTAGGATTACAAGGATGTATTAAGTGAGAACAATTTTCATAGTAAAAATGTGAGAACTTTAGATTTAACTAATATAACTATGTATAAATGGTTAAGATTAAAAGTTATTTAATGATCATATTATTACTTTAAAAAGTTACATGCATTTTCCTTTTAGCTTTGATTATTTAAATAAAATTTAATAGTTTATATGTATAGTTCTCATTGATCATAATAATAAATGTTCTCATATTTTTAATTTAGTCCATTATTTTTTTTAAAAGAGAATGATTTTTAGACACACATCCTTTTTTATTAATTTTTTTAAATCACAAAATTTGATAAGTCTCGTGTCTTGTTTAATGATTTTTTATTTTGATTTTGTAGTTTTTAATAAATTTTTTATCAATAAAAAAATGTGTTATAAAGAATATGTTTCTATAGTACTCCTCTTTTTTAAAATCATTATCATGCTTATCTTGTAAATCATACTAAAAAGTAATCTCATTTTTAGAGTATAGACCACAAATAGGCAATGAACTGCTCAAGCTTTTGTAGAACTATTATGGATAACCAACTTCCCCTTGTTGTTATTTGATACACACTTGAGGTATTTTTAATCACGTCCCTATGTATATTTTTTAAATCATTTTCATGCTTATCTTTTATTTGGAACTGGTTTAGAACTGCCATGTAAGTTACGAACTTACATTTCACATTTGATAGGACTTATTAGTTCACTGAATATGCAATGTAGATGTGTTTGCTCGCTCTAATCCCATGCACGACCCTGAGCCAAAGTACATTATGAGAAGAAACCTATGCTTGAAATATTTGTTCATCTGTCGCCTCAATATAGCTTCAGAAGAATACTTGGCAAGTTGGCATGCAGTCCCCCACCATATTCTGGTGCTAATTGGCTTCTCCAAGTCAAAGGAGGAGAAGGAAGTATCGTTGTGCATGTGTAAATGATAAAGGCATGTACATGCATCTCGTACCCCACTATCGCTTTAGGATAGACTTTGGGGCTTCCCCCACCTTAAAAATGCATTCTTATGCTTCCAATGGGTTCAAATGGCCCACTTATTATTCCATGTGTTTGCCTTCTAAATAGCTCCACCTGCGGCTTCAAGCTTCGCTCTTTTCAATCTGCACAATGTTTTCAACTTTTTTTTCTTCGGTACTAATTAAGTGTGTTGCCTTAGTTACATCTTTATCCTCAAAATCAAAACTTTACAAGGGTGATTGTTTTTTCAAAATGAATATGTTACCAAACAAATTATTCGCATGGATCTATTTTGACCATAGATAAGTTAATTAAATGGAAAGTTTAACTATGTGGTATGCCACACCAGCGTCATAAGATGAAATTGCTATTGCAAACAGTAGTTTCATCTTGACAACCATACTACTAATTTTAGCCCCTAGTTATCACCATTCCAAGCGCATCATTTTTTCGCAAATATCCTATCACCTATCCACCCTAAGGCAACACAGCCAGATTGTAATTCATTTTTACTATTTGAAAACTTTTTAATTTTTATGCACAATTCGGATAACAGTCACGTCACATATATTGAAGTTGCAAATAATATTTGTTACTTCATGCAATTTTTTGGTGCATTAGTTACGTCATAGCTTGAAGTTGCAACTAGTATTTGCTACTTTAAACATTTGCAATTCGTGATTACAATTTTAGTTATAATCCTTGATTAAATCTTTATTGTCCAATTTAACGTGTTTCGACTTGCAAGCCATGTCCTCGATTAGCTTATTTTTTTATAAAAAAAAATGTGACACTAAAATTACTAGTCAAAATTGCAGTTTGATCACCTGGTTTACCGTAAAAAAACACAAAGTTGTGTCGATAATTAATTTCATAACAGACCCATTTTAAAAATATAATATTCTCAAAAGTGACCCAAATTGGTCAATCAAACAATTTTACAATCTTGCAAATCTAGTTTTCAATATTTTTTTGCAAAATTTGTCCCCTAGTTTATAAAATAGTGATTTTTTTCCGGTCGTAGAAAAACTGTTACTGTTAAGAAAATTTTGTTGTGATTTTTCCGTTGAACTACCACAATTAAGACAAAAAAGTGATTCTTTATAAATTGAGGGGTAAAATTTATGGGGGGAAAAACATCGAAGAGAAAATTCACAAGATTGTGAAACTTTGGAGGATAAAAAAATATAATTAAAAGTCTTTAAATTTTTAAGTCAGCATCCATGTGGACATACTTGTAAAAGGAATTTTCATATCATGAAAATAAAATAAAAATAGTAAAAGGAAAATAGTTATGTTTTTGTTATTCCCTAATATCTTTTTTTTTTTACAATGGTTTATAAAAGATACCACCTAGTGTGTAAATTGACTAATTAATATCTTTATATAAGTAAGACACAAACTTGATATTAGTTAAAATAATTATGTGTGATTGTGTCAATTAATTCATGTGTTTGGTGGTATTAAGTATTTGTTTAAAACTTTAATATTAATGAATTAACTATTCACTATGTTAAAAGAATAAAAAAAAAAGATAAAAGCAAAAGAGAAATAAATAAAAAAATATATATTATTTGGATTGATTAAAACAAAATAAGAAAAAATATTTGTTTACTTGAAATAAATAAATTATATGAAAAAATGGGTAAAAGAATTATATAAAACACCTTTTCTATACTTTTTTTTTAAAAATATGGATCCGTGTCTTTAATTTTTGGCCTCATTTATTCTCCTCCACCATCTTCAACCATGCTCTACCGCCACTCCTAAATATTCAACTACAAGCCATTATTCGCCAATACAACTATTGTCCAATCACACATAGACTCAAACCTTTGTAAAACCAACACAGAATAATGAATCATCCATCTGGACCAGCCATCGTACGTCCAACCCTTTTAAGGTTTTACCCATCCCCACCACTTTGTAGAAAAGAGAGACAGAAGAATTGACAAAAATGAAGAGTTTTGAAGAGAGTCAATGAAGGAGAAGAGTGGGAGAAAGTTGATGAAGGCATGGGGTGAAAGTAGTGTTGAGAGCAAAAGAAATAAGGACATCCAAGGAAATGAGTGGAAAATCCAATTCCAATCCATTGAATAAATGAAAAAAAAATAATGGAATTGATACGTACGATATTAAGAATTATAAGAATTAAATAAAATAAAAAAAGATCACGGTTAAGAGTAAATGACTCTATAATTTGTATAGTTTTCTTTTGATTTAACCCAATTATCCTTGAAAACAGGCCTGTTCGAAGTACCATTCAGTATTAAATATACATTTTTATCAACAGAGAAAATCAATAAATTTAAAATTAGTGTTATTTCATAATTAACGTTATGAGATACGAGTCTCTTTTGATATACTCAATCCCGTTGGTTTAAATTTGTATAATTAACTTATTAATCTGTCCATTTCATAATAAGTGTTGCGTAAAAAAAATAAGTATTATTTTTAATTTTTAATTTAATATTAATTATTATTATTTTCATTTATAATTTTAATAAATTTTTTTAGAATATTGTTATAGTAATAAGACTAGTTTCATAAATTTGTTACAAGCTTTCATGTATTTAACTATTATGCTTTCATTTATTTAACTAATCGTCATCTATGCATGTTTATAAAATTTAGGACAATACTTATTATTATGAGATGAAAGAAGTACAATTATTATTATAAAAATATATTAAAATATTAGTTCCATACATATTTTTTTTAGGATCTTGTTAACTAATATTTTTAAGCTATCAGTTAAGAAATTTAAAATAATTTTTCATTAGAATTCATATTTAAAATGCATCAGAGATACAAATAAATATGTATTAATATCAATTTTTAATAAAAAAAATCTATTTTTATTCTTTAATTGATATTTTTAGGTAACTAATTAACATTTTTGTCAACTTTCTATTCAATGAACTGTTTTTCTTGAACCTCGTCGAAGTTCCTCACACGAGAGAAAGATGAGTAACTAAATGTTGATGTCAAAACTATGGAATCCAAAACAAAAGACTCTTATGTTTTACTTTTGGTTGCCGACAAGTTGGAGGGAGGGGAATGATGGAATTTTCTTTATTATTATTTGGTAGGAGGAAGAAAAAAGAAAAAAAAATACTTTTAAAAATAATGAAACCTATTGTATATTTTTTTTTTCACTTAAAAATAATGTCAAAACTATAAACCTCTGTATTTTTCTTCAACGAGATACTTTTGATTTACATTTTATTTTTTCTTATTTTTAATAAAGTATAAATCAAAAGTATTTAGGTGAAAAAATAGAGAGTTCAGAAGAGATGAGTAAAAAGATAAAGATAAGTTAAAATAGAAAAAATACAATAGGTTTCATTAATTTTAAAATTATTTTCTTTTTTCTTCCTCCTACCAAATAAAAAAAAAAGAATAATATTATATTTTTTATTAAATTCTCTTATAAATCCTCCTACAATAGTGAAATTAAATAAATAAATAAATACATCTAATGTCTTAAAAATATAAAATATATTCATTATTTATCATAAAAATAATGTAAAAGAATTTAAAATTATTCTTATTCTTTACTTTTATCTACTTTATTTCTCTCTCAATAAATACAAACATGCATTATCGGTAACTGAAAAGTCAAAACCTATATATATATATATATATATATATATATATATGTATATGTATATATATGTACACATGATTTTCATTAAGCATCTGCAGCATACGAACTGAACGATCTATCGAAGTACACTGTTCCCTTTTGCTTTTGTGAATCCGTGCCATCCAGCTGTCGAATGTCCTTCATGAATTATATGCATGATAATCCTATGTCATAACATGTTTTTTCAACCATCAAAAACAATTTGGTTTAACAACTGTATGAGTATTTTAAACTTCTAATACTATATTTAATTTTTATAAATAAAAAAATATGATTTTTATATCTGTAATATATATATTTTTAGTTTATTACCAAAAAAATTATTTATTTCACTATATGATATTTTTAAATTTTTTTACTTTTGATATATATCATTAATTTAAATTCATTAAGTGATAATGTTATATTATATTAACTTATCATATCATCACCTAATCAATGATATAATACCCTATTAGCTAGTTAGACAAAAAAAAATACATATATATAATTTATTCTATATAAATAAATATATTAGATTTAACTTGAACATTATATTCTCTTTTAAATGTATGTATCTATAAAGTCGATTCAAAATTAAAACAATTAAAATAAATTTTAAACTCACCAATAAAATATTTTTTCTTTTAATTTTTATAAAACAAAAGAATGTCATATGAATTGAGAAAAAGAATTAATATAGAATTTTCTTATTTAAAAATAAAATATTTTTGAATCTCACTTAGGTTAGACCAACACTATATATCCATCACATATCAAAGCAAGGAGATCCAAAATCAAACCAACAACACTAATGAATATAGAGGATATGGTAAGAACAGATATTACTATACACGTTATTATATTGATCCGTATTAAAAAAAAAATGATCACCTTATTAATGTTGAATGCATACTGTAGTAAGTAGTGTAAATGGTTTAGAAAGTCGATCTTATCAGCAACTTCAACCACTCCACAAAAGTAAGATCATCTTTATAATATTAAAGTAAACAATCTAACCCCAACAGATTTTGTTCATGGCCTGTCCTTTCATCTCTGATTTGTGTTTTCTCTAGCTAGCTTTTCACTCCACACGTGTACGTGTTGATCGAAAACACCTAGCATTCTTCAAACTAAAGATGAGTCACAGCAATGATCAAAACCAGCCTCAAGGTACGCAGCATATATATTATTAATTTCATTAGACACGGACATGTTAACTTTGACAACACGTTTCCCCTGAGATCTCTATATCAATATATTTGTACTTTTGCACTATATATCATATATTTAATGCTGAATATACAAACTTTGGTTTAGTTTGGAATTCTGCTATAGCATATGAGTCAAAGGACATTGCACCGGGTCCTAATTATCAAGTTCCTCCACCTGCTATTATTACTCACGAGGAGAAGGTTCCTCCAAACGGAGAAACTAAATTCAAGGGTGACGGATTCTGGAGAGGATGGTAATTATATCGCTCTCATCATTTAATTATATATGCTTTCTTTTACAACCTGTAGTTACCTGTTTGTGAATTCAACAGTGATATTTGACTATAGCGTCAGTTTCTATGCAAACTATCATTGTATTTAAATTTAATCGATTTCGTTTGAATGCATATAGTTATTTTTCTTATACACTCACGTTTTCAGTAACTGTGTTAAATTAAAAAAAAATGTGTAACTTTATTTATTTAATTTAATTTCTTTGCAGTTGCGCGGGCATGTGTTGCTACTGTTGTTTGGACGTTTGCTTCTAAGATTTCAGGAATATTATGCATACACTATTGACGTGTACGTACTGGTCCCCTAATCCATCTACATGTTAGATATCGGCCAAAGGAATCTAATTACTTAATAGTTTAATTATTCATTTGATTTTTATAAATTTTAAATTTATTATTTTTAGTTCTTTTAGTTAATAAATAATTTTTTTTAATCTCTTGAATTTATCTTTTAAAATTCTTTAACGTTATACAAAAATTCCATGTTAATAAAAAAAATACAATCAATAACATATAAGAGGAGTCCTTAAAAGAGTTAAAAAAATTTAACAATAAATTTTTAAAAAAAATTAAAATTAGAAGTTAAAAGTGATAAGTTTAAAAATTATAAGAAGTAAATTATAAGAACATATAGTTTCTGCATCTCTTTTTTATATTATATATAAAAGTATGTATGAGTGTATAACAGTATATATTGATATTATAATATATATATATATATATATATAGGGTTTCAATATTTATACTTTTTGTGTGTATAACTAAATTTTGCACTGGGTCTTTCATATATATTATTTTTTCTCGTATCCTAAAAAAGGTATAATTACGACTATTTTCACATTTGTAATTTATTGTTAACTTTACTCAATTGCACATGCTGCTAAATAAATTAGGGTTGAGAAATGAATTCATTTGTTTATATGTAAAATTTAATCCAATCCATCTAGTTGTTAAAATAAATAAATAAAACTATGGTTTATATAATTAAATGAATGGATGATAATTTATCCTTTCTTATTTTCAAATCTAATATCTAATTAATACTTTATGGATGAGTATTTAGGTTGATTTGGGTGCAATTTTAAACAAACTCAACCAAAAATATTTTGTGAATTGAATAAGGATATGGATGAGAGAATATTTTGAAATAATTATAAAAACTATTTAATTTTTAAAAATAATTTTATAGATGGATTGGATATCCATTAAAAAGAAATTTTATTGATTGGATGATTTTTATTAAATAGATCATTGAAGAATTGAATTTTTTTAATAAAATTATAATTTACTGCCAGAAAAATACAAAATGCATACCAATCAAAATCAGCCACCGAAGTTTATCCGCCGTTAACAGTGACTAATTCAGCGACATATTTGGTTAAAATATAAATGTTGCGACGGACTTGGTAATCGAAATTGTTGCGTAGCGACGGATACATTAACATGGTCAAAATTGTTGCGTAGTGACCAATTCAGCGACAGAAACAAACTCAGTCTCTAAGTTGGTCTCTAAATGCTTTTACTTTTAATCAAACCACCAGCAACAGACTAATTTATTATACCAACAGATTATATGTATACATATAAAAAAAAATGTAATGAAGCAACTATGCAACACGCAACTATGTTCATACAAAGTCATGTCATGCATGGTAACGGAAACACAACAACTATGAAAGAGACAATAGCAGCAGTAGCTAGTGTCGCAAACTCACAAGGAGAGGGGCTTTGCCAAATGAGTTGGGTGCTCTTCTCCGGCTACGATTACCAAAATGTTATGCCCTTCATCAACTTGTGTAGTATTTGCTACCCCTCTCGAGTTGTTCACGTCAACATCACGCAGTGACTCTATTGTTGTTGTTGTTGTTGTTTCAGGCCATCTTGGACGACACCCTTGACGTGCTACCAAAAGCAACGCTACCACAATGACCCCAAAAATGGGTGCAAGTCCACCGTACAGAAATGAAACTGAGGAGTTCCAGCTCCACTCAAACCTCCCCACGCCATTGTTACCTATCGCGTCACTACTCATCTATCTAGCTACTCAAGTTTTACCTTTTTAACTTTTTTTGGTCTTGCTCTGGTAGTAATGAGTTATTTTAATTGCATTTTTATAGGGTAGTGAGAGATTCTTTTTACATTCTTGAAATACTATGTATGGATTAATAATTTTTAAATGTATAGAATCTTAGTGTAATTTATTTGTAATTTTGTGGCACGACTTTAGGAGTCGATAAAGATTAAGAAAATAAAATAAATCCGTGTAAGATTAAATATCTGTACTTTTTGGTTGATGATGTGATGTTTGCCTTACCACAAATCCAAGAGACGCTGATTTTGGACATTTATTTAAATGCGGGATCTGTTGGCTAGGGTGGCAGATTCATTGGGTACAGATAAACTTTGGCTTGAACAATCAGGTTTTTTTGATACGGATAAATTTATTTAATTATCAGTTTTAGGAATTTGGCCTTAACCCATTTTTAGATACTGTCCCTCTAAAATTATTGTAACGTATTTTGTGCTGAGAGGAATCCACTTATCCATGTACTTAAGAGGCGATGGAAAAAATTGACGCCATCGAATTCCTTTCCCACTTCAATCTTTTACTCCATTTCAATGACTAGTCAAGTGCTATGTTCCTTCTCTATTAGATTTATAATGAATTTAAGTTTTATACGGAAAGCAATAATGAGAGTGTTGGTTCCATGATCCAGATTGTTTTCACTCTGAAGCTGTAGACGGGTTCTTCTTCTTCTTATGTCTGCTGCAAGCTCTTTTCAACATGCAGGAACGGTGGATACCAGCGAAAACTCTAAGCAGATTTAATAGAAAAATTGTTAATCTTAGAAAGACTTACTCTCCTATAATCTTATTTGGAGAACTAGTGACAATTTCTCTGAATGCACAAAACCCTTGAGACAGCCATGTCGACATCCCCATTCCAACGTTAACGAAAAGCGATAGTCAAATACTTAATCATTGAAGGTAGGCGAAATATGAACAAAGAACGTCAATAATTAATGATATTCCATTTATGCTGATAAATTCTGAAGACACTGGGAGATTGTCTATTTCATAAATTACAAGAAACAAAATTATGTAGAAATGACAGAAACAATACTTTAAAGCCAACACCCGACTACCTAGACTAGCACCAAAAATCGACGATACATATAAATAATATGGCTAACTCCGTCAGGTGAGGAATTGCTATTGCTTTTCTATCAATTAACATATAACTAGACAGTAAATGCACACGAAATTTTTAAACGACTGCAATATGTAAATCTCATCATGCACCACTTTTCCTTCCGTAGTAACTCATTGAGAAAACTTCGCAACTAACTTATCAACATGGATAATGATATCATCTATCCTGGGCCGCATAGAAGCCGTTGGCTGAAGCATCCATGACACGAACTGATGAAGAGCTTCTGGATATGGAGGCTTGGGTCCAGCTGGCCATTTGACCTGTGCATTTACAATAGCCAATTGCAGGCTTCCACCAGACTCTCCAAGTGCATATTCAAATGGAGATACCCCATACCTGAAAATTTCAGCCAGGAGATATATAATAAACAATTAAAACGTGCACTGAAGTAGCCAAGATATAATTCTAACACAACACACCAGGAAGAAAAACAACATTTACAGACAATAATCATTATGTGCTTTTCTTTTGCATTTATTGTTGGTTGAGTAACATTACTAAGAACAGTAATAATATTTGATAAATTTTCTATTTTTCTTTTACAAAAATATACCAAAATTTTAAACCAGAGGCTCTGGCTCATAAGTAGGATTTTCCAATAAACCAAATGGTAGTCGGTCCCTAGCTCCTTTTTTTGTGCATAATGCTCTTAACAACACATCTTTTATGACAAAAATTGGTTAGGGCATAACAAATAAAATAACTTATTCTCCTACTCCCCCTTCTTTTCTCCTTTTTTAGTTTATAGTTACACTCAAGGAAAAACGAAATGTGAATTGACCAGATGTTGTTTCTTCACTATAAAACAAACCAGAATCTGTCATTGTTTAGTTGAAACTTTTGAGACTATATCTCACACACACACAAGTAAACAACCTTCTTTGCAATATTAAAAAAGTTATAATCTATATGTTAGTTTGTAGGATCTATATGCACATCAAGGGTTCCAAATCAAATGCATTGAACATATGAAACTAATGATTTTGAGGAAACAATTAGAATTTATAGAAAAACCAAGAAAAAATGACCAAAAGATGGTTATATGTTGTATGAAGGCACAATTAGCAAAAGTTCTAAACATAAAAATTAGCACAATCACATGTAAAAGAAGGGTTCATACTCACATTATTGCATATAATGTGCATCCTAATGACCAAATGTCAGTCCTCTCATCTATATCAGCTTGGCTTGGGCAATCCCACAGCTCAGGAGCTCGGAAAGGAGCAGAGCAATGTTCAGATGCCCATTCCTACATAGCAAGACAAGTAGCAATTAGCAGGTTAGAAAATCCAAGCCATAATATTGCCAACATGGAAACATAAGCTAAGCAATTGAGTATTTTTAAATAAAACATAGAACCATTTAATGTTCAGTAACAATTAAAAGGGTCCATTACAAGACTGATGATCCATATGCACCTCTATCATATTAGGAAATACAATTTCACAAACTACAAATGGAGCAAAAACCTCTAAAATATGATATACTTTTAAGCACCACATGTTCTGAGCTGTATTAAAGAAATTACCAGTAAGTGCCAAGTCATTAAAACAGTAAATAATCTTTCATCAATAAACAACACTTTGTAAAGGGGGAAGAAAGAAGCACCTGCAACTGGAGGGCCTCTGACCTGGAGCCAATTTGCTTCCTCGCCGGACGAGCACTGCCAAAATCCATCAGTATGGCAAGAGGTGGTTGTCCTTTTCTATGTGTTATGAGAACATTACCAGGTTTGACATCATTATGAGCATGAGGAGGATCAAAACTGTGCATGTGCTTGAGTCCTGCACAAAGCTGTTGATTTTACAGGGTTAAAAGAGTTTAAGAACAAATTTTTTTTAAGTAAAGTAAAAACAATAGTAAACCCTAAAATGTCAAAAGTTATACAGAAACTAAGGCAAAAAAATGCTCCTCAGATTCTCTAGAAGCAGACCACAGAAATCCATTTCTCTTCTAAAATATGATTCTTAAGACAACAAATAACCCATGTCACAAGAATTGCTAGGTTGATATTAAAATATGTGCAAGGGTATGTGAAACCAAGAAAGGATATAATATATGTCAAACAATATATTTAGCACTAAAATCTTGAGCTGTGATAGCAAAATGCATAATGGAAAGATGGTTCTTACCTGACGAAATATTTGAAGCACATCTGAGGTGGAATAGAATTCCTTCTTGGCTTTCATTATCTTGGCATTGTCTAGCAATGTTCCATCCAAATGAACTGGAAACAACAAATATGCTTCATGGTTCCAAGATGTTTCTTGGGTAGGCTGCTAACAAAATGTACATCTTCAATGATAATAAAAAACACAGAAATTGAAACAGTAGAAGGAACAGAATTAAACCAAATCTTTAATGGAGGAAATGAGAAAAGCTACACATTCCCACTTTAAGAATAGTGTTATTCCCACTGTAACAGATTGATCACTTTAACAGATTGAAACCCTTAAAGAACTACACTAGCAATGCCACATCACAAAACATACAAAATTCCCAACCAAGTTAAGAAAACCTAGATTTTGTGCTGCAACATTAGATACAAGTCGGGTAAAACAGTAAGTAGCGTTGGTAGCTCTGGTACATAGATACTTTAAAATTGACAGCACATTTGTATTGCACCCATGCACCCATACAGGAAACATACAGAATCAACCGAAACTTTAAAATTGACGGCATATATGTATTCTACTCAATACCTGTTCCCATTCAAATAGATTGGTAGTGATATTATATTTTCAGAAGATATCATATTCTACTCACTAAAAGAAGGTAAATGTTCATTAGGATTGTTGACGAAGGACCAGGTATACAAACTTCCAATGTATCCAAGCATGAAATTTTTTCCAGATAAGCCCCAGGAAAACAATACAGCAAATTACAAAATTGTAGTTCAGGAACAAATTCTAAAGTGACAAACCTTAACAGAAATGGCATTTGTCTTACCTGAATGAATCGGTGATACTCTTATTCTAGTGGACTTTTGCTAACGAAAAAAAATCTGAACTGTGATGTACTAAGGAGAGGAGTAAGTGTTTGCTGCAAAAACCACTTTACCTTGACAGAAATGATCGCATGTTCAAGAAGTGGCAGCAGATTGGGATGATTGAACAGTGATGAAACACGGATCTCCTCCCTAACCAACTCCAGTTGTTCATTGTTCTGAATGAGGACCTTTTTCATAGCATAAGTCCCGTCATCTGCTAGTATATGGTTAATGAATTAATTTGAATCCACAGAATAATACAGTACCACCTATTTAAATTTTATTTTAAAAAAGTCCACCGAATACTTTTAGTTTCTACAATAACACGGCACCTTCTTCATCACTGATAATCAAAATTGAACTCAGATTCAAAAAGACAGAACCTCCTATTTTCAA
Organism: Glycine max; assembly: GCF_000004515.6. Taxonomy (NCBI): domain Eukaryota; kingdom Viridiplantae; phylum Streptophyta; class Magnoliopsida; order Fabales; family Fabaceae; genus Glycine; species Glycine max. The sequence goes on from NC_038253.2 coordinate 6,452,788, forward strand.
TTGCAGCAAGGAAAATTAAACGCCTTATCAATTACTACCACCAAAGCGATAAATAGGACAATCATCACATCTTACAAAATAATTTAATCGGTCGCTGCAACAACAATAGTAAGCAATCGCTACACAATAACAGAATTGCACACAAATCTCTACGAATAATAATCCACAGGCTCCAACGTCTGGATTCACTAAACCTTTAAAAAACAAAGAGCTCGATTCATAAACTAAAATTACATTCACAGTTGCCAGCAAACGCTAAACAGCAACAGAATTGCATAAAAATCTCTAGGAACAAGCACAGGCTCCAAGAACAGAATTCGATAAACATTAAAAAATAAACAACAAGCACGAATCAGAATCTAGCTCTAACAGATCGGAAAATGAAATATCCACGGAGAAGCAATTCTAACATTTGGCCAAGGAAATGCCATCACAGATCGAGAAAAAAAAACAGATCAGGCTACGACACGGTCTAACAAGGTCAATTTCGGAAAAAAGAAAAAGGAAAAAGAGTGAGGGAAATCGAAACAGGTTAAGCAAGGAAGCTGACCGGAGAGATGAGAGGAGCCTTTGAGCTTCTTGGAGAGGCCAGCAGCGACGGCGGAATCATTAGGAGTCTCCTTGACGAGGTAGACGTAGGCGAAGCCACCTTCTCCGAGCTGGCGAACGATGCGGAAACGGTTCTCGTTGATCCAAACATCGCCTCCGCCGTTAACGGAGTCGTATAAGGCATTCAGACCGGAGAATGAGCACCCCATTTGCTTTGCTCGGTCGTTCCCTCTGTTGAATACAAAAGAACTGAAATCAGGTGTTGACCTGATTTCACATTAATTGAGTTTTCGTAAAATGGAAGTGTCAACACCTCTCTGATCCCTCCTCCTTAAATTTATTCGGGCTTCAGATTTTCTTACGCGCCCCCCTCCATTCTCAACCCAACGCCTGTTTCGTTTATTTGGGCCACACATCCCGTACTTTTTTCATCCATGATACATTTACCTTCTATAATTATCAAATTAGAGAAAATTTCACGAAACTTCCCTAAAGTTTACTCTAATTGCACGTGCATTTCCTCTGTTTGTGATAATTTCCTTGGCATCCCTACTACTTTAACAGTGTTAACTTTTTAAAATTAAATTACAGTTATATCCTGTTTATTTTTATGAACACCCAAAATTACCCTTCTTCATCAGTTTCCTCACTCTCTCTCTCATCTCATGGTCAAAGTTCAAACCCAAACTCCCACACCTTCCCATGGCAGCACCATCCACTATCTCATTTTCCCTCTTGCACCCCCTTTCCCCAAAATCCCTCTCCTCGTTTTCTCCTAAATTTTGATTTCTGATATCTTCAATGTGGACGACACAAGAAGCCGCGCCAGGAGAAGCCCCCACCGGTTATTGACGATGCTCCTGCCAACGCCGTCGTAGCCCTCATGGCGCCGCCGATCTCGGTCCCGGAGAACGCACATGTGCGCGAACTGACGCGTCAGCACTAGCGGGTGAAGCGACATCGTCGTCGTCGCTCATGGCCGGTGTGACTCGGTGGTCATCATCAGATCTGGGTTTTGACCATCATAACGAAAATCTCATACAGATCTGACAGTATCTCGACTCCATGGACGGTGGCGCCTTTCGCCAGAAGGGAGAACTCCGACATTGACCACTCCGTGGTGGAATCGCTACCCGCTTTCAGATTCAGGGCACTGCGGGAACAAAATGAAGGGCTCTTTTGTGTGGTTTGCCTTACAAAGTTCGAGGCTGCGAAAGGGAAACAAAATTAGTTTTTGCTCATTTTCTATTAATCTGTCATAAAATTCTTTAGTTCTGAAATTCTCGATTGATTGTTGTGGATGAGATTTTGGTTTTACTTATTCCTTCATGGTAAAACAGATGCATTGTTAGTTTGCTTGTGATGAATTCTTATTTTTTTAATAAAAATGTTGATTTGTTTTTCTAAGATTGTAACACTCTTGTTTTATTGTTTTAGGAATAGAGAAAGCTTGATTAGGTGCCAAACTCAAGGAAGAAGATGGGGGCTTTTTGGGGAATTTTTCTTCTTTTTTTTCGAAATCACATGATAATAACGTGATCACTAAAACTAACGGAACTAACTCTATTTGGGGAAGAGAGGGGTTTCAATGTAATGAGAATGAAAAAGGGAGGGAATTTTGTGTAGGATAAAAAAAAAATAAGGGATGCATGTGTAATTAGAATAAATTTTAGGATAAATTATTGTAATTTGCTCATAATGTTATGTCTCTATGTGAAATTGTTTACATATTAATATGTAAAATAGTGATTATTTACTAATAATTGTTGATATAAGTGATACAATTTGAATTTTGGTTGATGCTTTAAATATGTAAATATTGATTATATGTGGACATGTAATCTTTGTTGACCCTTAGGTATGAAACAGTAAGGGTGTTCAAATTTAAAACAATCCAAAATAAAAATAGAAAATCAAATTAAATCAATTTTTTTAATTTGTTTGGATGATTTTTTTTCTTCAAACCAATCAATTTGATTGGTTGGTGATTTGTGTTTTTGAAATCGAATCAAACTACAATAATTATATTATACTTAGACTATTTTAGTATTGTGTGTTTTATGTATATATCACTTGAATTTCACATAGTTATGTACTATTGTATATACGAAACTTATGTGATATATACCACTTTATATTTCATATGAAAACTTTTAAGATATGTGTTAGTTTAAAATTGATAAAAATTTGGCGGATTTATATTGTAAAAAATTTAGTATATTAATAAGTTTCATAAATTGTTATAACAATTTTTAATGCAATTTAATTTAAAAAGGAAAAGAAGGTATATGAGTTTCAATGAAATGATATTTTAGTAGAAACCACAAAAAAATTGAATTGAATCAAATTGCAAAATATTAGTTTGGTTTGAATTTTATTTTAAATAAAAATCGAACCAACCCGATTTTAAGGGAATGACATGTTTTTTAAGTTTGGTTCGAGTGACATTTTATTAAATCAAATTGAACAAACACCCCTATGAAATACATCAAGTTATAAGATAAATATTTATCTTGTTATAAGATAAATATTTATCTTGTATATGCTCATGAAAATTGATTATTACTTTTGATGAAAAGAATTTTGTACTAATACCATTGTGTCAACAAAAAAGAATGTGTTGATATGGTAAACGATTAACTAATCACATTATAATTTTTTTAAGGTGATTGTTTTTTTGGTAAAATTTGTGAAGTAATTATTATAAAAATTAATAAAATTATTGTATATGATATTTTTTATTAGATGAGCGTCGACTATGTAAAAACTATTTACATTGTTATAATTCATGTATTGTTTACTCATTCAAAATTATTAATTATCAGAACAATTACTTTAAAAATTATACTAAAATAAATTTTAATTAGTTATGTGTTTAGTTTCTAATAACATAATTAGTTGATTAAAAAATTTCATTTATAATAATTTTATTATTTTTTATAATAATTACATTAAAATTTATTTTTATTTCTGATTAGTTGAACATTTTAAAAAATTCTACACTATCAACATAGATTTTAAACTCATTCTAAATTATATGATAATTTATAATTAGATAATAATATTACAAAATTTATATTTTCAGTTTATTTTATTTAAATTTTTAAAATTCACCTTATTTGTGTATTTTGTTTTAATGGAACTTGCCCAACTTAGGTTTGATTCCAATGTTACGAGTCGAGTCAAGATCAATAATAACAATAATTGTGGACATGCACCTATTCACCTAAATGTGGACAACAAAATTCAACAGACTTAGCAATTGTTAAGAATGATTCACTAATTCAACCGTTGGGGGGAGAATACATCAGTAACACTAATACGGCCAGAACAATATCTTAATTCCAACAACAAAAACAGAACAAAGGCTTCATTGAAGAATTGAGTATATATATAAGTAAAATAAACTTTAATACAAATATTAATATATAATTTTTTTATTATGTTATTGTACGAAATAGTTAGATAGTGTTTAAAAAAGTCAAACTCAACTCTACTTGGATAAACATATGATAAATATTAATTAAAAAATTAAACTTAATTACAATTTTATGTTTTTATTCATTTTTATCTAATTACTCTAATTAATTACTGTATTTAATAAATAAACAAATATATATTAATATGGTTTAATTTATTTATATATTACATTTACTTTAAATTTATAAATATCAAAAGTAATTCTTTTGAAATATCTTATAAGTTAAGCAATTTATTTGAAAGAAAAAATTCATATAATATGCCTTTTTTTATATATTTATTATGGGTAAATAGTGCTTCTCTTCTTGCAATCAAGACTGGTAGGCAGGCTAAGGCCAGAGATTCAATGCCCGATAATTCTAGTCGTCCTAACTATTTCTATCTTATTCTTAGGTCTATGCACCGACACGACAAAAGAATTTTTATACAGTCAAGTAATTAAAAATAATATTAGGAATAAGTTTTAAAATAATTACTATAAAAAGTCAACAAATGTAAATGACAAATTTAAATTTGTTATAATTTATTCATTCATTTAAATTTCTTATAATTTATTTATTCTATCAATCACTGGATTTTTTTTTCTTTCTGAAAACAAAATATCCTCACCGTAAAAAAAAATCATAAACCCAACCCTCGAGATGCACTGAATTTATTTATTATAATTAAAAGTTATTAAATGATATAATAAATGATATATTTTAAATATACACTAAAAAAATTAATTTTTTTATTTATAAATAGAAAAACAATATAGATTGTTACATATATACATTTTTAATATTTCATCTCTTAATTCCTCTCCTAAATTAAACTATAAGTATGTACCTCGTCAGAGATTAAAATAATATATTTACTATGAATGTAAATTTGCATAATTTATACAGGCCAGTCTTTCTGAATTCATCACACATCCAATAAGCTTCTTTCAGAAACATTTACTCTAGATGCGATTCACGAATCAAGGAAAGAAAAAGATCAAAATCCTAAACCCTGTAAATTGTAGAGAACTATGACCAAAGAGAAGATTCCAAATTCAAATCAAGATTGCTTCGGGCATCCTCATGGGAAAATCATGAAGGTGGACAAGGCAAATTATGCAAATGATAAGGCAGTGGTAGACTATATGACAAGAAAATAATAAGCAAGATAGAAAAATAATAAAATTCATACATCAATTGATTGTAAGGCACACTAATACCACATGTTAATCCAGCTGAAACAAACAGTAGATACATGTGTGCTTAATTCAAAAGAGTGAAGTTGTAAGCTCAGTAACTTCCGCTACAACTTGATCATAATCTGACTTTAGTTTCTCTTGTTCCCCTTGCTCTATTTCACCCTTTGCAGGCTTTGTCTGTACCAGAACACAGCAAGTAGGCCTCTTTGTTGCTCCTGCGCCTGCAAGATCCTGGAAAAACAATATAAATAACAAACTTTAAGTGAACTTGCATAGTAATTGGAGTTTCTTGAACATGATATATGAGATAGCATGAACAACAATAACCAACAGTTATAGAAAAAATATCCATGTTTCTCCAACTCTTACTCCCACATTTAAAATGAAATGATAAGTGATAACACAATGATATGCCGTGCAGGTCACAGAAGCAACAAAGAATGGTAAAGTCAGTAGTACTTAAGAATAGGTATGTGATTTAAAACTTCCCCACAAGGTTCAAATCAGTTGAAAATTGGATATGCAGGGGGAAACAACAAGATCCTTTGTTTCATAAACTGAGCTAAAAGTATTTTGGTTTCTTCTTATTATGCAGTTCTCTGATATTCAGTTAAATTAAAACAAAACAAAAAAAAAACGTGTCTAATTCATTATGATAATTACATTAGTGTTGCTATAAGTGTTAGATGAACAACTAAAAACATGCATTCAAGTTCCTCCAGTAGATGCATCATCTCACTCATGTTTGGTGCTTCAATATTTCTTATGAGGGAGGGGAAAACATTAATGAAAAAAAATTGGGACTTGAAAGAGGTAAAGCAAGAGGTCTACAATAATAGCAAAAAGACATATGGAACACAAACATAATCAAGATATGGAATGCAGAGTTGGTTGCGTACTTCTTTAGATGGGACATAAATATAAGGAATGTCAGACTCTTCACAAAGAATAGGAACATGAGTGATGACATCAATCGGTGATATGTTCCCAGCAATCACACACAATCTGCATTCACAATACCGGAAAATTAGGGTAAGCATTTCTAATGTTTTTGTGAGAAAGAAAAAGTTAGAAAGAAAACAGACAGACCCTTTATGACCTCTCCTTATACTTTTAACGACCTCCTTCACTCCTCTTTTCAAGCATTTGTGTTCGGCAGCTGAAACAACACAATATATATACTTAACTAACACCAAGCAGCAAATAAAAAAAAAACACAGACAAATTGAGAGAATGCGAATGGATCATAAAGCTAACCTCTACGAACAAGTTTTAGGGTTCGCTTGCAAAGCTTCTTCCCAGCAAGAGGTTTAGCAATGGGAGCCAGGGCCAACATCTTCTTCTTCTCCTTCTCTTTCTGCACCGACTTCTCTGCCTCGCTGTCGCTCCCCATCTCCCTCTCTCACTCTCTGTGTCTGTCTGCGATCTGAATTGGCGAAGAAGAAAGAAGCTTGAAAGTTCAAAGCTTTAGACCCTTTTATCTAGCTAGGGTTTAATTTAGGTTTCACACGCTATAGCGCCGCGCGTGACTTATCAAATGTTTACTCGGGCCACTCCATGATTTGGTCAGACCCAACCTCATAAGGATGATGCTAGGTGCACCAGCATTATTATTTTTGCACCCAACAACTTTTTTATTTCCCTAAATGCTCTTGGTGTCTTCTTCCTTTTGAAGTTGATTGCAGTGTTATTTTTTCTCTTACGCCTCCATTGTTTTTTTCTTCTCTTTCTCCCTTTGTTATTGGTTTGTGTTGGTTTTTCATTGTTGAGAGAGTTGCCGCTTGGGTCAAGGTGAAAGTGTTAGGGGTCGGTGGTGATTGTTGCGGTGGTTGTTTCGTCGTCGTCGGCATTTAAGGTATGCCATTTTGCTGGGTGTGCGTGAATTGATCCGTATGTGTAAGTTATAAGTACGGATCAAGTTGATCCGTAAGTTAAAATTACACATACGGATCAAGTTGATCCGTAAGAAACATACAAATCAAGTTGATTCGTATAGCTCATATGGATCAACCATGACTCATACAGATCAAGTTGATCCATATGAGTCCTACGGATCAACTTGAGTGGAGGACATTTTCGCCTATTCACTTAAAATGTTGGGCTCGATGCACCTAACATCACCCATCTTATAATGGGATTAAAATTTGGGCTTATCTAATGGACCAGAAAGGGCTCTCCTATTCCAACCTAATATTTTGCTAATTTCACATCATATTTTGTTTTATTCTTCTTTTTTTTAAAATACTCCCGCATTTCCATTATCCAGTATACACAAAGTGTTTCCATTGTATACTTGCATTAGGAGCATGGGTGGATCCAGAAATTTTTTTTAGTGGGAAAAAGAAAACAATATGTTATATTTTTACAAAATATATAATTTTATGATAAAAATATTCAAATTACTCATAAGCTTTAACAAATTACAATTGAGTCAAGATGTATGTTTGTCATTGACTTTCTATATGCTTTTTGTATTGTAGGATCAAAACAATAAAAAGAGTATCAATTTTTTTTAATCTCTTAGGTTTGTCTATGGGGGCAAGTTTTGTATATGGGTCCACTTGGTTTTTATGGGGGCAATTTTTTTATATCAAATGTATGAATAAAAAATATTATCTTGTAGGGACAACTGTACTCATAGTGCCTAACATGCATCCATCCCTGATTAGGGGTGTTCTCCCCATTCATAATGAAAACACATTTTCATTATATATTATGCACAATAAAAACACTATCCATTGGGCATGGAGGATGGGCCCCTAACAGAATAGAAACACATTTTCCATGTGAACAATACATAATGGAAATATGTTTTGATTATGTATTTGACAGATGAGATGAGAAGAAGGATTAAAGAAAAGAGAAAATAATAGTGAGTAAAATGGTAATTTGCTACATTTTTTGTAAAAATAAGGGGTAAAAAAAGAGGGGGAGGTGAGAACAGCAATCCACGACCAGAAAAGGAACTGCGCCTACAAAAAAAAAAAAACCTAAGTTGACAGTGTTTGACTGTTTGCAAAGGAACGAAGAATGCAAACAAACAACTAGAATAGTGAGCTACTGAACTCCAATTGCCGGGAAAGAAACTATAAAATAATCAAGCAAATAACTGTAGAACAGATTTGGCTCCTCAAATAACTTTGACAGCTCGAGCAACTCTACGAGGACAATCCATTAAGCAACAATTGCTTGATAGAAAATGTAAAATGAGCATTAAGGTATTGATTAGGCATGGATATGACATCATATGCATCGGAGTTAAAATAGCTATTTCATATAAATACGTGCTGTACTAAAATCTGTTGGGTCTATTAAATGTGTTTTTCTTGGTAACTTATTAAATGTGTTTTTAGTTGTGTTGGCTATGTACATCTATTTTTAAATTTTATGTAATTCTAGAAGGGACACGCGTAACCAAACAAATATATATTTATATGTCTATCTTAAATTTATTGTCAAAACACAGAAAAAATGTACTTTCTTTTTACTACTTTAGAGAGGAGACAGGCCAGTTGGTTTGAGACGAGAAACTAAACACGCGGTAAAGAAAATTTTCTTCCTTCTTGCAGACGCTGAGCAACTCGCCACTAAAACAATCAAACGGCTGATCTATTCACATAAATCATAAAATGAAATGTCAAGGGGAAAAGCTAATGAGAATAAAGAACAATTATAATATATGCAATGCAAGTTCGGTATTCCACCAAGTAGACGAATTATTTAACGAGGAAAAAAAAGATATACAGAAGCTATATATTACAGCTTAAGTGAATGCCAACATACTACTACTTTAATGTGAGGCAGTCCCTCACAGATTGGTAATTGTTTTCATAAACCCTTTATGCTTTAGATATACTTATGAAGTTTGTCTCATACACAGTGATGACAATTTGACAAGAAACAAAATATATACACATTATTTTTGGGATGTAAAACCTCTGAACAAAAGCACACCAACAGCACCAAAGGCCAGAGTCAGAACCAGGGGGATGGCAACGGATTCAGCTTCACGCATTCTTCCTGTATGGTCTGGTCTTCCCAGGCGTGACCTTTCTCCAAAGTATTCATGCAAAAAATTGCTCAGAGTGTCTAGTTGATGCATGATTTGACGTTGTCCTCGTGCAATAACTAGTACCTATTTTGAAAAAATAATAACAATAAAAATAAATACCCTATATGTTTCATTGCTCCAGGCAAAATTTTGAAGTAGAAAACCACTCCAAATTTTGCTACTGACTAACGACTAGCTCTAACAAATAAGATGATAGTATTAATTTTCTTTCTCCAAATTGGAATAACCTGACACCATCTTAATGGAAATGTCTGAAATGAAGGGAGATTGGATGTAATGAAAATGTTAGACCAGGTCACTGCAAATCTAAAAATAGTATCCAACACTTGTTTAAGAGGATATTATTCCCATGTTACAAGAATTTTAAAGGGGACCATAAATATTGCTCAACAGATTGAGCAAATGGGTAGATAGCATTACTAATCTTCATTGAATTATTCCTGATTACTTTAAAAAGTATTTAATTGTTTTTTGGAATTTCAAGACTATAAATTTTTGTATTTTTCATTTAACAGTTCCTATTTTGTATTCCTTAACATACGCAGGGTACAAGGCAACAAAACTGTATACAATTTTATTTTTATCTTTTCTCATTTAGAGTTCCCTCATATCATATCTACCTCACGGGAGACATAGAATGCATCTCTACACTCAGCAGACACATAGGATATAGTATATACTATATACAGTATGCATATATGTAATCTACAGAACTATTAATGCCTATCACCTAACCTACCTCTTCCATCAGGGGAGACTCTTTATTAGCCAATTGAGAAGATGATGAAGAATTAGGTAGCAATGATCCAGTCAATGAGCCATTGCTTAGTCCAGTTACAAAGAAGGAAGTGGGGCCAGAGCCATTGCAGGCCTCAGCCTGTAAAGCCAAGTTTTGTTGACTGGCTGCTGAATCTTTACTGATAGCGAACTTTGAATTCAGCTCTTCAATACGGGAGGTGAATTCGTCCATTCTTTCATTTAATGTGGAAATTTGATCAGAAAGCTGTGTGATGACTCCCTGGACAACTCAAAAGCAAATATCAGTAGAAGAATAATTTAGATGGGTAGAGAAATGTGAGATTATGTCTTGATAATGTATTTATTATTAGAATATTCTATTTCCTATTAATCAGTAATTGATTGACCTTATAATCAATACTAATTCCTTTTTCATATTATAAATAGCATGAGGTGTGGTCTACTCAGACACAACACAACAGTTAAACACTGTTATAAGAAATAAGCAGAAAATTAAACCTCTTAAGACACAAAAGCGAACAGCTATTAATTGTAGCACTTTGTCTCTGCCAAAAAATTATGTAAATATAATTTCCACAAAATTTTAATATAAACTAGCTATATATTCTCTCTGAAATTTCATGCCAATATGCAGTACAATTGTATATCATTATTCTTTTCAACATTTCTCTCTATGGACTCAACAGGTAGCTTTTCCATGTTCACAAAATAAGATACAGCAAGTGATACATTGATGAATGAAGAGGCCAAAATTATTTTAATTGAATGACTTCTCAAGGAAAACATATCTTACTTGGTTAGCAATTGGTGCAGGTGATTCTAGCGCTCTTGCATCGAATCTTCTGTTATTTATAGCAAGTTTAGTCAGCTTAGGTAGAATCTTGTCCCTTTGAGTTGAATATGATTGTGAAATACCACTGCAGAAGACAAACATGAGAAAAATATCACAAAAACCTTACTTTCACAAATTTTTAATCAGATTAAGAAATTCTTGTACCAAATATGAAAAGTAAGTAGAATACATATCAATATTCTTTTTAAGGCAACTCAAATAGGTAATGAAAATTAATAAGTACCGATTAAGATACTTCATTCTCCTATCTGCAGAAGCTCTGGAAAGGGCTTCTTTGGGGCTTGAAACCAAGTCATCATCTATGCTGAGTTTTGTCTTAAGATCATCTGGCAATGCCTGCAGTTTGATCAGATCAGCGATTCAGCATACAAAAATGTAAACAACAAGCAAAAGGTTGTATGATGGCTCATACCATCACATCATTTACAAGCTTTTCAAGCTGGATTTGTTCAATGTAAGTGCGAGGAACATAGGAACCATCCAACCCCAGTTTCTCTGCTACAAATTTACAATAGTTTCTGTCTTTCCCTTGAACCTTCAAAACAACATGAACAAGTATTTAGTTACTGACAACAAAAGAAACACATTATAGTTGATATTTCCTAAATAAAGTCAACTTATATAAGATGTTGTATTAGTACAAAGATACTATGAACTACCAACAAATATAATTGGCAGACATTCAGTCCTTCTTCCACATGTACTTCGTAAGCACCAGCTGTTTGACATTCACCACATAAATATATTAAAAATGATTCCCAAGCCACCTCTAGTCTCTACCCATCAAAGGCATATGACAGAGAAGATGGGAGTCAATAAAGAAGGGAAAAGAGAGAAAACACTGATAATATTGTTTGTAGCACGTGTAACAAAATCCTGAGGCAAGACGGATTTACCATAATGAAGGTTAATAAAGAAAAAAACAAAAAATGGCAGCCCAAGGCCTAGGGGAGGATCAAAAAGCATTGCCCTCATAAATGGAAAAGCAGTTTCCACAACTAGAATTGTGACCAGCAGATCAAATATTAATTACAAAAATGGAGAAATAGGATGTTAACTAGTGGGAGGACAACACTCAACAGAAGAATGGAGGGCAAAGGGGAAGTAAACCAGATGTGTATGTGTATGGCAGGTCATAAATAGGGTACATATAGTACTGAAAATTTTAATGTTTTACAAATTATATCTGCAGATAAAGAACAGGAATCTATGGGTGATAGTACCACTGATGGACAGCAAACAGTAAGGGTAGATTAAAACTACTTATCACATAATCAACAGGTGTAAAAATATGTAAGGGAAAGATATGAACAATATGCTGTTATACCTGAACATAGGTGCGATTAAGTTGTTCTAGCCAATCAGTTTTTATGGTCACTTTATCATCATGAAAGACATGGCTGCTTCTTTTCAGGATAGCTGCAATTGTGTATCCCAAGGCCATCAGCCCTCCAAGAAGGCGCACGCTGACCTCAAAAGTAATTCTAGGTGATATTATGAATGGACTATCTGTCACCCATTCCTGAAAACAATAATGCACTATCACTATAGAGTTTTTGCAGTAATTTTGCTTCTAACTGCAAACTTCTCAGCAAATTTCAAACTCAAGAAGGTAGTTATAGAAGGATGTTGAAAGATAAGATCTGCAAAGCCGTGAGATTGAAAATTGAAATGTCAATACTATCCTCCATTGTGAAACAAGGGCTTTTGAAATATTTGTCAAACTTCTTGAAACAAACTTCATGTTTCACGCTTTATCCAATGTTTTTTAGAAGCACATATGCATACACACAAAATGACACAGCACAACCATAGAGATAAAACAAAAAAGAGAGAAAGAAAAGAGAATAACCCACAAATCATTGGAAAAAGCGTCAACCAAAGAAAGAGGTTTGAGACAAAAAACATACTGAAGGCAGTAAAAGGAGGGAAACAAGTAGGAATAGATGTTTCATTAATTACAAGGACTCAATTTGCAAAGAAGCTGTTGTAGGTATATACACCACAAAAAAGTTTGAGTTGAAGCTTTTTAAAAATGAAAATTTTATCAGTTTTTTTTTCCTATTCATTATCATTGAGTGTCACAATACCATGAAGTGGTAGCTATGTTTTTCCTTGCAGAAGGTTTTTAATAAACTTTTAACTAAGTAAACAATATCACATTATCATGAGTGAAGCAGTGGCATAAAATAAATGCATATTAGCTAATTAGACAAAGGATGCATTTGGGTGAATAGCTTAATTAAGCACATATTTAATAAGAGCTTATTCATAAGCTTGACTATGAAGTTTACCAAAGAACTTTGATAAGTTTTTCCCTGAAGATTAATGAAATAAGTTAAAAAGAACTTATAAGAAGGTCATAAGCCTCTTTCATAAGTTCAAATTCAAATAAGTTTTGTATAAGTTCCTAATCCCACCACACAAAAAAAAGGTTTATGCCTTGCTAGACATTCTCTCAAAAAATAATAAAACTACAATAATCTAAAAAGTTTTCAATCACCTAACCTCAAACATGAGATTGTACTTTCCATCACGGTTTCTCATTCTCAGATATGATTGACAAGCTTCAGGGTCTTCCCCAGGGGGTAGAAGAAATATGTCATACGTTTCCTCTTTGGTTTCAGTATGCTCTGCAGCAATAATTGCCTTGATTTGATCAACTGTCACAGCTCTTGCTGACTAAAATGGTAGAAACAATCAACACAATGCATCATCAAAAAGACACTTGAAAATATAAAGAATCTTACTATGATAGCATAGCATAGGGTCACCTTCAATATGTAAGTGGGATTCTGGAATCCAGAGAATGGATTAAACTTGTTAATAATTTTTAGATGAGCTGTTTTGAGATCTGGCTCAATAAAAGCTTTATACATAGGATACACCTGCAAAAGGAAACAAAACAATAGTTAAAAATTATAGCAGGTGCCTTAGTCTTACAGATGCAAGTTTTCAAAAGTCCTAAAAAAATTATAACATGAGATCAGTGAAAAACCGTTTCAGAGATTTGATGGATTATTTCTTCAGGCTCTTGACCGGCACGATGAATGTCCCGCAAAACACGCTTGACAAGATCAAAATGAACTCCACCAGTGACAGAAACACGAAGATCAAGCAAAGGTCGTGATTTTTCACTTAATGCATAGATGCCTTCTATGATTACAATACGAGAGCTAGGGACTTCAACAGTCCTGTAAGCAAAACAGTACAAAAGAAATCAACAAAAAACTAACTTACTCTGCTGCCAGAAGGCTCCTCACCCTTGGCCCTCGCTATGAGAAGGTATCGAGAGGGCCATTATTAGCAGTCTTAAGCTTGCATATACAAAGAGGTTGTTTCTGGATTTGAACCCATGACCAACTGGTCACCAAGGCACAACTCACCCTCAATACAAAATAAATCAACAAAATAAACATAAAGGTAAAACATCCTGGGTTGGAATAATGTGATGCTATTTCTAGTGCTAAGGCTCGTCCCAATTTACATATTTTGTCCTGCACCTCATCTGTCCACACAATAGACATTCCTGTGCGTGTATGTGCTTTGTTTTGTGTGTACCTGGATGTTCAAAGGTGAATGCACACATAGGTGCACAATTACTCATGCAAAGTAGATAATAAAAGAGAGAGAGAGAGAGAGATTCTCAAGAGTAATAATAGAGACCGAGAGAGCAAACTACAATATGTTGCTGGTTGATAATATACATGCATTTGTGAACTATTAATTAGGTGGGTGTTTGGCAATTTCCAACATTATACAAACATGAAACTGATTTTATCACACTCAATTATTGAATAATCTTTTATTCACGGATAATCCAAAAATAATTAAACTGCAGATAAGCAGAAATTACAATGATTTTCCAATTCCACACGTAAAGCATTTCAAATCTAATAGCTTGACCCATAGAAAACATAGTTAAATATCATTAGGTTTTGTATTCTCTTTTCCAGGTTTCCCTAATTTGTGAGATTAAACCTAGATGGCACAGCTACAAAATGAACTCATGCATATTCTAAAAATGAGAAAATTAAAAAGGTACACAACCTGTAACCTATGCGAGAACTAGACTTGAAATCGTATATTGGAACTTGAACAGGCTTCCCTGCTTTAAGACCCTGTATATTTTCGAGCAAGGTATCATAATCTGTCAACCGAGGGTCTGTTTCAAATAACAATGACATTAGAAAGCTGTGTTGCATAACATCCCTTCCTATGTATTGACTAATATGATAAACAAGTAAAAGTATTTCTTAGAAACTAAAAGAGTAAAATAAGATTAGATACTATGGGGAACTCATCAATATTACCAATAATAGATGATACGCCTGTCCGTGCGTGTGTGTGCAATGTGCGTGTGTTGCGTAGTGGATGCAAAAGAATCAGTAATTGAGTAATATTTACTATTAGGCCTCCATATGTTCCTCGGAAATAATGACAAAGTATCTGGAATCTATACAGTTGTCAATACTCAATACATTTCAAGATTAGAAAGTTGCTCCATCTAAGTGTGGTAAAATTATTTTAGTATTATCAGCCAGACAGCATAAAAGAGACGGTCCTAGACAGTAGTGGTGATTTGCCAGCAATATAGCAATTGTCTTGTCTCACTACATCATTTGATTATACTTCAAAATTAGCTAAATATACAATGTGTCTAATGATATCTCGTTGATGTTGTTTGTTCATATTAAAGCCAGATGATTTCTAACTCAAATATATGTTGAACATGTAATAGATTGGAGGCCTTGCAATCTACTATGTGCAATAAAGTAGCAAGGGCCTTTCATCCTACCTCTTCTAGATTTTCATCAGTTCCAAACCCCCACCCCCCAAAAAAATCTTGACACTAGTTCTGTCACCAGCCATAGAGAACCTGGATGCTAAGCTAGAGATATAAAATGCTATTCTTAGCTCTTGCCTAACAAAAAATAGCTTGAGATTGGTCCAGGGAAAATCAACAAAATGTGCATAAACCCATTTCAAGACTTGGAGAAGACAAAAAGATACACTGGGATCATTGAAGGTTGCTTTAAAAGAAAGAGACAATCCAACTAATAAATTTGAAATTATAAGTTTATAGCATTATAGTTACTACACATTCATATGGAGAACATAAAGAGAAATAAACAAATGTCACTTTGTTGTTCTTCGAACCCTAATTTTTTTCCTCTTCTTCATATGTCCGTGTATGTGCGTTCTTCTGAACTGCATAGCAATAGTGCTGCAGCAGAAGTAACTTTGGCAAAATACAAGTTCAAAGTCATATAATCATGAAGTCACAGGTAACACGAAGTAATAGTTAGCCCTGTAATCCTCACTCTCAGAACAAAAAAGAGATATATAAGATCAAGAAAACTTTGCAAAACCCAAAATGAAACAAAAAATAGATGTATGCACTCATTGTAGATTATGTGAAAGTAAATAGAAGAGAAAACTTACCATCAAAGTTTCCATCAATAATTCTACTAGAATCATTATAATTATCCATTGTTATGACAGCTATGCTTGGCATAAAATTGAGGACCTTCTCGGTGAAAACAGTTTTCCCTGCTCCAGATGGACCTGCAACTCCTACTAATATGATTCCATTGTTCTTTTGAGCCAACAACTGGCATGCACGAATAAATATGAAGAATCCTTTCTCAAATGACAAAGAATCTTGGATAGGAACAATTTCATAGCGATTGGAATCCTTTCTTTTAACCACTTGAACCTGATCTCGTAATAGACGTCGCCGAGGCGAGTCAACACCAGAAACAGTATCTTGTGCCATTAGGAAAACCACAGATGTTCAAGCCATGTGCTGCAGAAAATGAAAATGGCAATCAAAATGCAACGGCAAAGATGGGAACCAAACTGAGACAAATAATGACTCAAAACTGCATAAATTGCACATGGAATCAAGAGATAGCATTTTTACATTTCAAAACATATAATACAGAAATAAAAGTAATATAATTTAGTTACTACCTTGGCAGCTTACAAGCTTACTGGATGTCTTAATTGTATATTAGAGTATGGGTATAGTCTGTAAAACATTTTTTCATCTGTACAGAAGTAGTTCAGTAGACTATCTCTTTCAGCCTTCAGCTCTAAAACTTCCAGCTGTCATCTCTAACTAACTCAGAGTTAGTTAGAGTTCGTTAGAGCTTAGAGTCTCTAACTTGTCTCCTATAAATACCTGTTGTAGTTCTGTTTTTCTTAGGTTGAATTCATTTTACAGAATACAAATGCTTCTCTCTAAATTCTCTCTGAAATTCAATACAGTATCTGGAACTTAGTCTGATCCTCAAACCCTAAACCTATGGCCCCAGATCCAATTGCTCCTCCGCCAATCAATGCTAAGCCATTAAATTCCTTGCCGCTGGCGACACTGTTGGAACCTTCTGCTACCTTCTTGTTGGAGTACAAGTGTGAAGTGAAGTCCCACATTGAGTAGAAGTGAGGAAAAGTTAAGCACCATTAAGTGAGGAGAAAACCCACAAATTTGAGCATTAAGGTCAACAATTACACCACTACTTGGTAAATACTCATATTTCCCGTTTTATTGGTTGCAAATCGTCTCCCCAATTTTGGGAGGAAATGCACTCCTATTTTCATTGCATATTTTGCACTCAAATGGGTGGGTGTGAACAACTCCAACTCATAACTACCAATCGCCCTTTTTATGGCCAATCAAGATCAAATGTTCACAATCTTACTTGAACAAGATCAAGGGTTTAAATATACGTAAAGAAATTGAAAAAAAAAATAAATATAATTTCATGTTACAGAATATGAATTGGATCAAATATGTATTCCTGCATTATAGCAAAATCATTAGTTGAAGGGGGTCAACTTCCACCGTCCCATAGTTTATAACAGTAAAGAAAATCCATATCCACACATGACGTCATCCGTTCAATTCATAGATGTATGGAGGTTAATTAGTTGCACAAGGCATGGTCATGTTATCTAAGTTGGCTTTTCATGTGATAAATCAAAAGTAGTGCTATCAATATCAACTATTCTGAATTTTCAAAAACGACTATAGGAGTCGTATGTGCTAACTAATTAAATCAGCAGCCGTTTTCCTTTCATTGCCATTTTGACAACATTTCTTTACAGTCGCAAACAAAATGGCGGAAAAATATATATATTCCAAGTTTTCCCACTAACACGTAACACGATGCAAAGAAAACTAACTGAAGATCATAAACCATTTTCTGGGCCCAAAATTTACGAGTCTCTACAGAGAAATTTAAAATATAAACTTCTTAAAAAATTAAACAATTGTTTTTTGTTATGGATTTCAAAAAAGTCTGGAAAACATTTCAGGGATTGACTTTCAAGTCTTCAACCAAACGAAACGAAGCATTGAATAGGATCGTGAAATTGAAATAAGTATGTTTATAAATATAGTTCGTGAGGCAGAATATTGAACAAATTTAAATAAACAAATAAATAAACAGGATGAACAGCAATCAAAAGAAGCTAGTAGATAAAGTGAAACAGCAAAGTGGGACGAACCTTTTGGAAAAGTGAAGGAATAATAATAATATTAAGACGTGAGTTCAAGTCAAGTTGGTGCGAAGGAAGACACGGAGCAGAATTGAACGGAATTTGCCGGCGGCTGTTGGATTCTCGCTTTTTATTTTTACTTTTCACACAAAAACAATACGTGGAACGCCGTCATAGGATGACCGAAGGACACGACTCATAGCTTGTCCTACCATTTTGCATGTCCTGTCACACCGACAAGACAACTAGTTTATCAGTAAATAAATTCACTAAATTGTGATTAACTCGTGCTTTCGTCTTTGATTATCTCTAGCTTTATCCAAAAAGCTATACCCTTATACTAGTGTATCATATTTTATATAAATAAAAAAAGTTTAATTAAATTTTTCATACCTACGATTATTTTTAAATTATTATCTAAAATTTATTTTTTTTAATCAAGTATTTGAAAAAAATTTACGTTTCATTTTAATATTTGTCGATAGTTTCATTTTATTAAGTAATAATGTAACAGACAGAGTGTCAAGTCATCAAATTTTATCATTAAACATGTAGACAGAGATGTCCATGTAATTATTTATTAATTTTTTTAATTTAAAAAAAATCAAATCCAACTCTTCTCCTCTTCTTCCTCTTTTCCTTCTTCCCTTTTGACACTGTCCCTTGCTCCTTTCGCAACCTCCGAGCCCAATTCTTCCCTACTACAACACCATCGACATTAAAGAAAATAGGAATATGTGAAAATAAGCGTTGATGATAATGTTTTTTGGTCGTGGGATGTTGTTTTGGGTCGTGTTTGGCAGATCTGCATGGAGGTGGTGAGGGTGGAGGTGTGTATGATGATGCGATGGTTGGTGGTGGTTGGGTCGTTGTTGTTGCGCATGCACATAGGTGGATTTGGGTGGTGATGGTGTGCACACGCGACGATTGGCTTAGACACGAGTTGTTGCATCTATGTTGCATTAGCATCCTCACGAATTCACACCACCATCCTCGATGTGGTTGAGTATGCTTGTGTTGTTAATAATCTTGTTGATGATTTTGTTGTTGTTGTCGTTGTCGATTAAGAGAGGAGATGGATCAATGAGGTGAGTTGTTGGTGAAGTGAGCTGTTTGGTGGCGCGGTGGGTTGTTTTTAGTTGGATAAGGGTAAAAAGGGGAGAAGGAATTGAATGGTGTGGTGGTGGTGGTGATTTTTGTTGGAGAAGGGGAAGAAGGAAAATAAGGTGATGACATGACACTAAGATGTTAATAACAAAGTGTGATGACATGATACTTTTGGAAAAAAATAGAAACTAAGATATAAGATTTTTCGATAAGGGATTAAAAAAGATTATTTTATTGATATTCTTAAAATATTTCTATTTTGACTCAAACAAGAAGAATAGGAATCGGACTCTAGGAAAAGACAAAAAATCCCCCCTAGAATACATTTTCCATATTTAAATTGATTTTGTTTCAAATTATCTATCTATATAGATATCTATTTTATGTTTAGTATCAAATCCAATTTTGTATGTCATCTCATCACTTAACGATGGGTAATAAAATGAAGTATACAATTTTTTAAGTACTTGATTAAAAAAAATGAATGTTAAATAATAATCTAAAAATAATCTATATTTCAATACGAAAAACTTAATTAAGCCAATAATAAACTATCAAACACTTTAACTTAATTGATTGGAAAAACAAGCTTAATTAATTGAACGTATTTTACATAAATAATTAATTACCAAAGACTTTAACTTAATTATGTTAGGGAAAAAAACTTAATTAATTGAACGGTACGTTAGTTGTTATAATTTTTAAAATATTTTTTTTATTCTTATAAATAAATAATATATATATATATAATATGAATTAAAATCTAACTCGATACTTATTATATACTATTATTTTATTAAAAAAATAAAAGAATTATATAAATTATAAAAAAAGCAAGTAATGAACTAATTTCATGATATCTGATGCAATTTTGCAAACTAAAAAAACACATGAAGTGGAGACACACCCCACGTCCAGGAAGTATTGCCCAAAGCCCCAAACCATGCACCCCTTTTGACTTTCAAGTGTTTCACTTAGACATTTGTCTACCTCACTAAACCATTTCATGTGCCTCTTTCAATGATTTTCCCAAATTATTAGGTAGTCTTACACTACCACTTATACATGATTCCAACCAGTCTCTGTCACAATGAAAAAACCATTGCTTCAACTCCACGAACGCATAGCTAGACTCATTCTTTTTGCTGCACCAAACATTATAGAGCTCTTTGATTGAACCTTTAACTTTTGAGACAAAAGCACGGCTGCTCTACTTGTTGAGGGGAGATGATCTATAAAGTTGTTATCTTAGTGTAATAGCCAGTTGTTATTACACTTTTAAACGTTGTCAATGAGAATCCTAGTCGACATGCTAATGAAAAATGTGTAGATGCTGTCAAGGATGGCATGCAAATTGACAACTCGATTGTAGCTTTTGATAAATATACTTCCATAAACAATTAACAAAAGACATTAGTGGTGTAGGTGTTGCGTATGCAGAAAAACATATTCCAAAAAGCACCAGAAGACACTACTTGTACACGTGCTGGGAATGGTAAAAAGGTTTGTAAGTGGATTCAAGCACTTTGGTCCTTTATGTTATTTAGTAAGTTCATTTTAGTCCTGATTTTTTTTCAAAAATTTTAAATTTGATCCAGTATAAGAAAGTTCAAAGTCTTTTAAGTTTTTACAAATGATCAAAATGATTCATTAATGTTTTCTGGTGTGATGGTAAGGACCGATTTTAATATTTTCAAAACATAAAATACTAAAATAATTTTTTTAAAGATGCGATAGAGATCAAATTAAACAAAATAAATAAAATAAAGATTAAAAAGTTTATTTTATCCTTTAATTTAAATTTATAAACAATAATGTATTCATGATATTAATATTTAAATTTAAAGAATATATAATATTAAAAATAATATATTTTTTTTACTGAAAAATGAAATAATATTAGGATCTAGATTCTCTAACTTTAATGCAGTAACGTTACTGAGTTCATGTTATTTGGGCCATAGATTAACGCTTTCTTTTAGATTTTGACATGTGTATGGAAAGTTTACTTTTAATTTTAAAGTAAATAATTAAATTCGTTCTTAAAGATGCCAAAAAAATTAATTGTTAAAAGATAAAAAATTTAAATTAAATTTTTGGATGTACAAAAATACGATAAATTAATTTTATAAATAAATTAGTTTCTAAATTTTATAATTTTATATCAAATTAATCTTTTAAAAAATATTATTTTTTATTAAATTAATTTTTGAATATTATAAAATGATTTCGAAAAAATATATAATACAATTAATTAAAAATCCTCATAATTTAACAAACATAATTAATTTATAGCATTTTTTTATATAGGAAATAAATTTATATTTTTTTATCGGATCAATTTGATTATATTTAATCTTAATTTTAACTTTTGTTTCCTCCTTTAAGCCAGCACGCCAAAAAGAACTTCTTTGCAAAACACGACTGAGGACCTTGCAACACCGGCGTCTCCCTCCTTCCTCTCCTCTCTCTGCCTTTACCTTTGATTGTAGGTTTTTCATTATTTGGCGGCGGTGAGTTATTACGCGCAACAGTATTGAAAAGTCATGCATATGCTATATGCATATCTCAAATCGTGTTTTATTTTTTCAGAAACAGGGTTGAATATTTTTGTTTTAGCGTCTGAGCTTTGAATTACAGAGCAAAGTGAAGCGTGAACATGGTGATGCATCTAAACGGGACACCGTGCGCTCTCGGATTCCACATGCCTGCGGAGTGGGAAACCCACGCGCAGTGCTGGATGGGTTGGCCTGTGAGAAAACTACGTCCTAACTATACTATTATTGTTATTATTATTCTTTTTTTTTTTTTGGTTTGTTATGGCAAGTTGATGTTGCGTGACAGGAACGTGCCGATAACTGGCGTGACGGCGCCGTTCACGCCCAACGCGTGTTTGCGAGGGTAGCGTCAGCAATCTCAAGATTCGAGTCTGTAACAGTTTGTGTTAGTTCTGCACAGGTTGTTTTATTTTTTGGGCCAACGTTAATTGTTAATTGTTAGTTTTTTTTTTGTCAGCGGAAAATTGAATTCACTATCTCGGTTCCTTCTTCTTTTACCACCAAGCCAATTTTATAACTTCACCCTATTGGATACTTAGTATTCATTGTTTATGGACGGTGACGGTGTTGGTTTTGTTTCTGATGACGCTTGAATTGTTTTATAGTGGGAGAACGCGCGGAGTCAGCTACCGGAGCATATCAGGGTCGTTGAGATGAACATGAACGATTCTTGGTTCCGTGATATTGGACCTACTGTGAGTTTCTCTCCTTCTACACGCATGAGTTTTTCTGAACCATGTGCGTGTTTGAATGTATAAGAATGCAGAGTGTGGTTTGCTTTGTTCAATAGTTTGTTGTGAGAAGAAGCACCACGCCGGAATCTGGTGATGCAGTGAGCAGGATTGCAGGGATTGACTGGAATTTTAATAGTTGGGGAGGTAAGCACTCGGAGGACTCTTGATATTCGGATCTTTTTATTTTTGTTAGGATGGGTGATTTAAAGAACGGTTAAAAGATACAAATGTTTTTTTTTTGTTTTTAAATTTTTATTTTTATGTGTTGATTGTTGGTTGTTTGACTAATGAAGTTTTATGAATTGTTTAGGCTTAGAAGATGGATGTTACTGTGATTGGAGTCTTGATTTGCTTGTGGCTAAGAAGGTTTGGAAAGTTCAATATTTCACTTTGTTTATATATTTATTTATTTATTTGGCCGTGTGAATTGCTTACCTGGTTTTGTTGCTAGATTTTGGGAATTGAGAAGATTCCTAGATTTTCACATTCGATGGTGCTTGAAGGTGGAAGCATCCATGTGGATGGAGAAGGTAAGAGTTATATGTAGTGTTTTTTTGCCATGTCGAAGGGACATTTTTCTAGTTTGGGGAAATATTTAAACGGACAAAACTTTGATGTAGTTCCTTGGATGCCGATGGTGTTGTTCTCCAATAAGAATTGGAGTTTCACTTTGATAATCTGCATAGTAAAGGTTTGCAATAAAGATCAATGTAGATTACCGAGGTGGAAGTTCAATTTTGATTTGAGAACAAAACCAACAACACTTAAAGAACTGCATGTAAGTTTTATCTTATTTGAAGAATTTTTTTATATAAAGTAGAATTTGACTGGATGCTACATGCTTGTGATATGGCATGTAGTCATTTGTAAATAAATGTAGTTTTACTGCTGATTTATTCAGAACGAGGATAAGAGGCATGTGTGCAAGAAAATATTTTATTCTATTTGTATTCACGAATGTGGTTTAGTACATTTCATGACTTCCGTTTCAATTTGTCCTGAGATCAGATCGTGTATACTTAGATTTATGGCTCTATACCTGGATCTTTTGTGAATAAAATTTTCAAGTTTTTCTGTTTACTTCAGCATTTTTTCCTTTCTTCAGGAACTTGTCTTACCACAGAAGAGTGCCTCTTGAACAAGAACAGGAACCCTCACTTGAGTAAGAACCAAATAGAGGATGAACTTAAGACATATCTTGGAATCCGGAAGGTTATATGGTTGCCTCGTGGATTATATGGTATATAAACTTGATATTGATCTTTCCTATAAATTGATGGTATTTCAAGCAGGATATTTAATTTCAGTTAGGTAAAAATTCATATGGACCATTAATCATGTGCTGTTGCACAATTTTTTATACAAATTACAGATTTGTTTCTTGACAAGAATAATTTTACTTAAAAAAAAGAAAAAAAAACTTGACCCAGCATAAAACCAATAGAACAAATGATTAATATAAGGTGCAACTTAGAATGTGCGGTAGCTAGATAACTAGTTGTAGAACCATATCATGATATTTATATGATAAGTGGAATCTGGCTGTTTTCTTGTTCTGAATGCACTTTCTGTCAGGAAATTAACTTCTGTGCATATGACTAGCTTTCACCATTACATAATAGACTTCAGACCTTCACAATTACTCAGTTAATGTATATTGGTTATATCACCTAAGACCTAAGTATTTTTCTGCATTACAGAATGAAACTAAAAATAAGGTAAAATTGACAGATTTATTTACATCTTTCTTTGAATGAAAGCTAATACAAAATTAGGAGGTTCCACCTAAGCACCAGTAATGAGAAATTTGGAACTTGTGCCTTAATCCTTCTGGCTAATTTTTGACAGAAAGAAACAACAATCTTGTAGATGTTTTATTTTGTTATGATGTTCTTACAACTGTCTTTGGGGATCCTTATGTTGTTGTTCCTACTATTTTCACACTTGAACTCCAATTGAGCTAGTAAATTTTTAAGAGCATAGACCTGTCCCTCTGTAGAGATGATCTGGAAGTATTACAAACATGTTTTAGGTTATGTTGGGGTATTTAGATTTTATCTATTCCCTAAATTCTAATACGCTGCTTTTATACAGGAGATGATGACACAAATGGTCATATTGATAACATGTGCTGTTTTGTGAGGCCTGGTGTGGTTATGCTGTCTTGGATTGATGATGAAACTGATCCTCAGTATGAAAGATCTGTAGAAGCATATTCTTTGCTTTCAAATGAAACAGATGCTAATGGTAGAAAGTTTGAAATCATTAAACTCCATGTTCCCAGTCCACTCTATATGACAGAGGACGAGGCTGCTGGGGTTTCTCTGGTAAACATTCAACTTTTTATTTCTTTACTTTTCCATTTATTTTTTTCTCTTCATGTTTGAAAGTAATAACTAGAAAGGAGACCTTGCTATCTTTATTATTATTATTATTATTATTATTTCATTTCATTAAAAAAATTATTGGAATAATTATCATAATGACCCAATTATCATTGTAGTATATCTTTAAATGATACAGTGCATAGTTTGTTGCTATACGGTCATCAGCTATAGAAGTTTATGATGTCATATTTGAGCTCTTTTTTTTTACGGTTTGTTGTTTATCAAACTGTTGCCCGTATATTTTGGTTAGTACTTAGTTTAAATGTTGGTTAAAGAAGTTGTGAAACATTTTTTATTGGATTTGGTACCACATGGAAAACTACATAGGTAAATCTATGATTTTGTTTATTCCACTTGTACACTTGTTAGGATTTGCATGAAGAGTCAATTAAAATCTGTTTTGGTTGGTTTGTATCTCTCAAGTTTTCAGTATACTGTTTCTTTAATAGAATTTGTCTCTGCTTATGTGGAAAGTTTAGTGTCCTAGTTCCAACCCTATCATTACCTCTACCATAGATCTGTATATTAGGTCAACATGAATTTCATTTACAGTCAAGAAATGAATGAACAATTATGTTTTCAACGGGATGTAATATCAGGAAGAGCAAAATACTACAAACTGATCTGCTGCCTGTACTACTCTGATTCAATGCATCCTCTGATTGTTTTGCACACCTAATCTAAATTTTAACACTGTAAAATGAAATAAGGTGATTTAGGATGCTGGGTGCATCAAATTTTTGAAGCAGTTAGCAACCAGTCAGCTGACCTAGTCATACTTATAGCTAAAGATTTTCCTGTTTTCCTGTTTTAGTTTATTATACTTTCAAATAAGCAAAATGAGGTGCCATAAACTAGACAGATATTTCAAACAATTTTTAGTAACAACGGTTTGTAATCAGTTATAGACTTAATTGCGATATTCAAATAATGACTATGCTACAACTTATCATATGAAGATAGATATACTGAGCTTAACTCAATATTGATACCTGATGGCATGGTTTAAGATTGGAGTGGTTCTATTTATTACAATTGTGAGTGATAAATTATGAATTAGACAGATTTAACTCCCATTTAATACTTGTTCTGGTATGATTCTACATTTGTCAGGATAATGAGGCTAAGCCAAGACTTCCAGGTACTAGGCTTGCTGCTTCCTATGTAAACTTTTACATTGCAAATAAAGCTATCATTGCACCACAATTTGGAGATAAAAAGTGGGATGATGAAGCTGTCCGAGTCCTATCTAAGGCCTTCCCTCATCATGAAGTAAGTAAAACTGATTGTTAAAATGATCCTTTTTTTGTTAAAAAAGCTTCAAGCAGTACGGTAATCTTTGAAGGACATGTATGGTTGCAATAATTTCTGATGTTAGTTTAGATCAAGTAATATTTCTGAATGCATTATAGGAAATTTAGGGGTATATTTTATCCTGAAAATCTCGAAGAATATCCAGTTAAAGAAACAACGGTGGTTGGTAACTCGAAAAAATGAAACACAAGCATGTATGAAACAGACAACAGTCAAACTTAGAAGTGGGAAAAATGTGTTGTGAGGGACTGGAGATATAAAAAAATTCAAATGATAGGGTATGGATTTTGCCGACCCCACCTAGTGGGATAAGGCGTTGTTGTTGTTGTTGTTGTTGTTGTTGATAGGGTATGGATTTTTTTTGTTGCCCCAAGTGCTTACTGTTTGTTCTAGAAGTAGCTTAGAACTAATGCTATCATTCAAGATGATGCGTTTTTGCATTGACTCTTTTCAAAGTGAACTCTCTTTGATCTCACTCAGCCTATCATCATCATTCATTGACACATCAGAAATTGAGTAGAGTTTTCCTTGAAAACTGGCAAATGTATACCCATCGTTTGGCCAAGCTGCGGAGCTAATAGTAGTAGCAACTAGCAACATACTATTTTTTTTGTTGTTGTGCACTAGTATTTTATATGTCGTTTATGTAAACTTTGGTTCTTATTTTTGTGCATGGTTCTGGTTACTGAATGACATTTAAAAATGTTTGTCGGTTCCTAGGTTGTGGGAATTGAAGGTGCCAGGGAGATTGTTTTGGCCGGTGGAAATATACATTGCATTACTCAGCAACAACCAGCCATTTGAGCGGCGGCACTCTCGATATTCGTTGATAGGTGTTGTATTGTTGCTTATGGGTTTCCAGAATAAATTGATTTGGTTAAATTGCTTGGTTAGTTAGTTGGTTTGCTCCAATTGGGCATGTATGCTAATTTTTGGAGATTAGCAAAATCCAATAATTGCAGCCTGGATGAAAGTGTATGCAAATAGATGGAAAACCGTTGAAAATATAAAACCTAATTTATATTTAAATTGGGAAATTGTGGTTACTCTTAAATGATTGAATCGGAATTTTTAGTGGAACCAGCTATTGATTTAACTCAATCCTTCTTTCATACTTCCACTCATGAGTAGTTCTCTCTTAATCTCCAGTCTCCACGGGAACTCTCACTCTCGAGTCTCGAACCAACTGGGACATTACCTTTGGTTTGACAATTGAGGTTATTTGGAGGGATAAGAATAACCTTGTGTTTCATGATATCAAAAACCACCTTTATTTATAATAGAACAATATCAAAGCTAGGAGGTACGTAGTAGAGAAGTTTAAGCAAATGATTTCTTTGGTGCGCAAATGAAAAACTTTTAATAGAATACTATTTAAATATCCAGTTATTTATGGTTAAATGCTTCAGTGGTGAAAAAAAATTCAAATGAAAGTGAAACTTGACAAATATCAACGAGATGTCACTAATTTTGAAATCATTTTAAGATTTTGTAAATGCAGTTTATGTAATAAGAAATGTGAATGTAATAATAAGCTTTATATAATTATTGAGTAAAAAATGTAAAATAGTGTAATTTAATCCCTGATTGTAATTATATTATTCATAAATTTTGAAACCATGACTCATAGTCATAGACTCATCGTATGACATTGTTTGTTTGGTGTATTCGGACCTGGGCTTTATCTTACTCAACACTTAAAAGGCAATTGCTATTTCCACTCCCCATTATTTCTTGTATACTCCCTTTTCCATTATTTTTTATTTATTTTCCCAAACTGCCCAGTAAGTACACTCCCCTCAATCCTCAATTCCTCATGCACTCTTTTGGAAGTAACAAACACTCTCCATACCCTAACTCTTTCGGAAAAAAAGTTATTTCCTCATGTTTGTGACGATGTGGAATGTGTGGCCTCACATGAAGGTGGAAGCCTAGAGCCCAGCGACAACGATTGCACTAATCTCCCTCCATCGTGACATCCCGCACTAGTGCACTGAGCTCCTCTACCTTCAACCCCTTCCCACATGTTCCTCTTCCAATTTCTTTCTTTAGTCAAAACATCGTCTCTTTTCAAGGGGTCATTCCCCAACACCAACATTGGGGAAGGAGTGAGAATTGAGGTTGTGACGAGCAAGGCCTAAATGGGAAAATCATGGTTAAGGCACTGCTTAATTATGATAAATTTAAGGGTGTGGTCTTTTGTTCCAATGCAATTGGTTCCTCTACTATGCAAAATCACAAATTCACGACAATGCTTCAACCTTGTTACCTTCCGAGAAATAAGAGTTTATTCAAAGAGAGGTTTTGCTAAAATTCAAATTTGACCCCTTTTTCAGATTTTAAGGTTGATAAATTTGATTTAGTGGTTGATTGCTTTGTTAAAAATTCCGCTAAGATTTTTAACTGCATGTCTTCTCTATTCATTCCCAAGTGTCCTTTTTTTTATATTGGTTCATCAATTTTCAGTATCAGCATGGATTTTGAAAGTTGCTTGGAGAGGAGGAGTGTTTTTTTTTTCTTAGAACAAAGTAGGGGAGTGTATTGTAGGGATAGTTTCGGGGAAAATTAAAAATATAATGAAAAAGAGAAGTGTATTGGTAATAAGGGAGAGTGGAAATAACAATTGCCCTTAACAATCAGACCTAACTTGAGTTGGGCCGCTGCACTTCACCACTTGCATCCAGCACTTCCCATTTTCATTGTGCGGACAAAATAATCCTTAATAAGTTTCTATACTACCTTTTCCTAAATATATTCAGGAATTTGTATTCCATAAGTAAAAAATCAAAAGTTATGTATTGAATTAGTGTTCAGTAATACATTTCTAGAATTGATATTCCCGAAAACATTTAAGAAAAGGGAGTGCTAAAACTCATTAAGGATAATTTTATCCATATAATGAAAATGGAAAGTGCATGAAGGAAAGTAAATGCCTAAACTTAAGATATGGATAATTTGAGCTAGAACTTAAACCCAACCAAGTAAAAAAAACAACAGGAGGAGTGTCCGTGTAATTTTTGTTGACAAATATTAATATTAATTGTTAATTTATTTTAGCACGGAATCGAACACGACCTTTTTTTTTTCATTTATTTTCTCTTAATCACACACACACTTGTATCTCCGCCCCATGTATTTGAAACTCGTAGACTCGAATCCTAAAAAATTAAACCCTAGCTAGAGAGAGAGAGAGAGAGGGTTTAAAGCTTCTTTCTGGCGCAACGCAATTCATAGCAAAAACAGAGAGTGAGAGAGGGAGATGGGGAGCGACAGCGAGGCAGAGAAGTCGGTGCAGAAAGAGAAGGAGAAGAAGAAGATGTTGGCCCTGGCTCCCATTGCTAAACCTCTTGCTGGGAAGAAGCTTTGCAAGCGAACCCTAAAACTTGTTCGTAGAGGTTAGCTTTATGATCCATTCGCATTCTCTCAATTTGTCTGTGTTTTTTTTTTATTTGCTGCTTGGTGTTAGTTAAGTATATATATTGTGTTGTTTCAGCTGCCGAACACAAATGCTTGAAAAGAGGAGTGAAGGAGGTCGTTAAAAGTATAAGGAGAGGTCATAAAGGGTCTGTCTGTTTTCTTTCTAACTTTTTCTTTCTCACAAAAACATTAGAAATGCTTACCCTAATTTTCCGGTATTGTGAATGCAGATTGTGTGTGATTGCTGGGAACATATCACCGATTGATGTCATCACTCATGTTCCTATTCTTTGTGAAGAGTCTGACATTCCTTATATTTATGTCCCATCTAAAGAAGTACGCAACCAACTCTGCATTCCATATCTTGATTATGTTTGTGTTCCATATGTCTTTTTGCTATTATTGTAGACCTCTTGCTTTACCTCTTTCAAGTCCCAATTTTTTTTCATTAATGTTTTCCCCTCCCTCATAAGAAATATTGAAGCACCAAACATGAGTGAGATGATGCATCTACTGGAGGAACTTGAATGCATGTTTTTAGTTGTTCATCTAACACTTATAGCAACACTAATGTAATTATCATAATGAATTAGACACGTTTTTTTTTGTTTTGTTTTAATTTAACTGAATATCAGAGAACTGCATAATAAGAAGAAACCAAAATACTTTTAGCTCAGTTTATGAAACAAAGGATCTTGTTATTTCCCCCTGCATATCCAATTTTCAACTGATTTGAACCTTGTGGGGAAGTTTTAAATCACATACCTATTCTTAAAGTACTACTGACTTTACCATTCTTTGTTGCTTCTGTGACCTGCACGGCATATCATTGTGTTATCACTTATCATTTCATTTTAAATGTGGGAGTAAGAGTTGGAGAAACATGGATATTTTTTCTATAACTGTTGGTTATTTTTGTTCATGCTATCTCATATATCATGTTCAAGAAACTCCAATTACTATGCAAGTTCACTTAAAGTTTGTTATTTATATTGTTTTTCCAGGATCTTGCAGGCGCAGGAGCAACAAAGAGGCCTACTTGCTGTGTTCTGGTACAGACAAAGCCTGCAAAGGGTGAAATAGAGCAAGGGGAACAAGAGAAACTAAAGTCAGATTATGATCAAGTTGTAGCGGAAGTTACTGAGCTTACAACTTCACTCTTTTGAAACAAGCACACATGTATCTGTACAGTGTGCTCCAGCTGAATTAACATTGGCAGCAACCTGGGCCTATATTTTGTAATTTTTATTCAGAGAGCAAAGAACCAAATGAGGTGCCATGAACTAGTTATTTAGTGTATAACTCACAATGCAGACAAGCAAGTTGGCGAAGAAATTTTGCACCATCATTTTGTCATCCAAAATTGCTATATCACCTGTTTTAAAAATTTGAGGCAAAATTTTTAGACGGAGAAAGGTATTCTAATAAACTTGCAACAGAGTACAAATTTTTTTATTAATAGAAATTGAACACAATATTAGAGAGTTTATAACATTTACATATTGTTCAACATTGAGTTATATTCCTTGGTATAGAGTAGAATTAAAAACAATGAAATGTGCTATATTTAATAATTAATTTGAAGTTTGTATCTTTCGAAGATACCATGATAGGACACCAATTAAAATTATGTTTATTGCTTCTGGGTTTTTATATCCAGAAGCACTTTGGATGTGGATGGTAATTGCAACGGGTAGGACACCTCCAAACTTTGTAAATCCGAAATGATCAATTATAGCATGGAGCTTATTTCTGTTTGGGCAGTTGTTTCCTGGGCCCTCCAATTTGCTTCCTATGCTTTCCATAAATGCATAAAAAAAACACCCTTCTGGTTGATCCTTTGGGCCAGAGATTGTTTTCTATGTGGCCGTTGAGTTTTTAAGATTGCTCGTTGTGGGTTGATGAGCTACATTCTATAACTTTTTTTACTTAAACTATAATATCTGAAGTTAGATTTTTAAATTAATCACAATGCTATATTTTTTCAGAGGAATATTTTTTATAAACTAAAGAAAAAGAGTAATGTACGCCGGTGATTTGTACATCGATATTCATTAGCAACATGATTTAAATGAGAAGTGTTTTTTTTTTTTTTTTGACAAAGTTATTCTGACCCAACCTCAATTTAGATAAGAGAGATGAAGAGAAAAGAAAAAAAGAATATTAATATGATAGATGATGTGATGTGTTTAAGAAAAGAAAGATAAAAGAAAAATAAGAGTTGTTTAAAATAATGATACATAAATACCTTATCATTTTAAATACTTTTTCAGCACTTTTTTTATTATATCATAAATTCTATCTTTGTATTTTTTTTTCTCTTTTTAGGTGATAAATAACACAATAGGTGTCCATGTAATCTTTTTCTTAAAATAAAATATCACCAAAATGGGATGTGGTAATAACACACTCGTATTTTTTGACATATTTTATTATTGGTTATATTTAAAAATTATAAAATCATGAAAAATGTAAGATGTAAGACTTGATAAAATATTGTGATT
This sequence comes from Glycine max, assembly GCF_000004515.6. Taxonomy (NCBI): domain Eukaryota; kingdom Viridiplantae; phylum Streptophyta; class Magnoliopsida; order Fabales; family Fabaceae; genus Glycine; species Glycine max. The sequence continues at coordinate 6,485,208 of NC_038253.2, forward strand.
TTAAATAAATTTGAATCCATAAGAGATAAGAATGTTATTATTTTTTGTATGGTTAATTTTTTCTCACAATGATTAAGACTAATGAATATAATATATTTATATATAATTATCAACATGTGATTAATAGTTTCGTGAAAATTTTGAAATGTGTAATAGTGATTAACTTTCATAAATGATTAATAATATTATAAAATTGTCAAAATGTCTAATAGTAATTAACTTTGTTTCCCTTAAAAAGATTTTAACTTTGTTTCAGTTGTTAATATTAACCACGTGATCGTGGTATACAATTGCCTTATTTATTCTTTAAGTAAAGTAAAATTAATTTACTTACACAATTATAGTTTGGCATAAAAAATCAATTTAGCCGACCAACTTTGGCATACTAACCCAATCCGACGTTAATCAATATTTCTCAATTAAATCGATATCTTGTTCAAAGTGCAAATTTGCGAACACTTTTTTATGGAGAAATAATCTTATTTTTAAAGAAATTAAAAAAATTCTCTCTCTACAAAACAAGCTAAACTAAACATATAATTAAACTCGGACGGAGAAGATTGAGCGTTTCATTTGAGGTGTACATTAAGAGCATCATCATTCATATATTCATGAGTTACGGCACGAGAGAAAGCTCGTTGAGGAGAAAGTTTCAAGGGTTTATGGATCTGCAACAAAACTACAAAACCGACAATCTCTACTTCCTATTATCGATGCTTCAGTTTACACATTTTCATTCCATGCACAATCTTCACATATTCTACTTTCTCCATTAACAAATCCTTACTCACAACAAACTGAGAGCGTTTCTGACAGTAGGCCTTGCTTGATTGTGTGTCTTTTCACCACTCACGAGGTTGTTACAAGGTCGTGCTCTTTCACGTTTCCTCTTATTTTCCTATATTGCGTTGCATATGGCGTTCACATATGCCTATAAATATCATCACTGAATACTTAAGTTTCGTGCCTTACATCAAACATTATTGAGTAGTATTAAGAGCATTGCAATGATGATAGCTATCTCTGCAACTTTTATGATTTTCTTCTTGTGTTCGCCATCAGTGGCTATACTAATCACCAGGTTGCCGCTACCCTCACCAGTGACAGGCCCTGAGTCCGTAGCATTCGACCGGAACGGTGGAGGGCCATATGTCGGTGTTTCTGATGGAAGAATTCTCAAATATGCTGGTCCAACCGAGGGCTTCAAGGAATATGCTTTCACTTCACCAAACAGGTAAACATTACTAACAATTGAGTGATACACATGACTCACGCTTTGAGTTTTCTAATTTATGAGCTCTAGTACATGTTACCTGAAGATTAATTAATGTTGCTTTGTTGGTCAAATTCAGAAACAAGACAATCTGTGATGGGCTTGCTGATTTCTCAGAACTCCAAGCAACATGTGGGAGGCCATTAGGATTGCGTTTCAACCATCAAACAAACGAACTATACGTAGCTGATGCTTATTCCGGGCTTATCAAGATTGGACCCAATGGAGGGGCTCCAACCCAATGCTTTAAAGATATACAACCACAACAAGAGAATGTTAACACTACTCTAGGCTTTCTCGATGGTTTGGATGTAGACGTCAACAGTGGAGTCGTTTATTTCACCCAAGCTAGTGCTAACTACCGTTTCAAGTAATTAATTAATTCCTTCCTCACACATTTCACTCTTTTCTTTTCTTTTTTCACTTAAAAGAAATGCTAGTGACACCAGCTGAAATTTATTAAAGATCAAGAATTTTGATGAATTTCACTTATCATTAATAATTCTATCTCTTAATTAAATATGTCATCCACAAAAATTGATGATTATCAACAAATTTCAATCACAGAGAATGTGTTAGGAAGACAATATTAAGAAATATTCCACTTTACTTACATACTAACTTTGGCCTAGGCTAATAAATTAACAAATGTGACACTTAATTATTACAGGGATGCTCAGGCACTACAAAGCAGCAGAGACCAATCCGGGAGCCTATTCTCACTGGACCCAAAAACGAACCAAACAAGAGTGTTGATGAGGGGTCTTGCATTGGCATCTGGGGTGGCAGTAAGCAGAGACGGGTCATTTGTGCTTGTTAGTGAATACTTGGCAAACAGAATTCAGAGATTTTGGCTGAGAGGACCAAGAGCAAATTCCTCTGAACTATTCTTGCAACTTACGGGAAGACCAGACAACATTAGAAGCAACCAGAGAGGTCAATTTTGGGTGGCAGTGAATGGTGCTTTAGGACCAAATCCACCTCCTAGGCCCACTATTTTACCTGGTGGACTCAGAATTAGTGAGAATGGTGTCATTTTACAGATTTTGTCTCTTGTCAAGGAATTTGGTAGTGAGGCAGCGAGTGAGGTTCATGAGCATAACGGGACACTCTACTCTGGCTCCTTGCGTGCTTCCTATGTTCCCATTTCTTCTATGATCTAGTTTTTCTACATGCTCCATTTGTATGTGAGGGGAACTTCAAAATTATTAATGAATAAAGAATATTGATCCATATGCGCTTTACTCTTGGTCTTATGATCTTATTTTTAGAGCACGTTAAATATCCGCCATTATAATTTTACACCTTTCGCCATGAATGATTGTCATTCAATTGAAAAACAAATATAGGTTACACAACATCTAACTATGAAAACCGAATATAATATTCATATAGTTGATTTTGAGTTGCGATTATTGATTAACACTCTGTTTACAAAAAAAACAAAAAACATAAAGGGTAAAATGAAGTGCAATAAATACCGGGGGCAAATCTGGATAGTATGAATATAATAGTGGTCATAAATTCACAATATAACAAGTTTTATTAATAAAATATTATTGGTATAAATTTTAAGATAATTATTTCAATTCAATCTAAAATTAAACATAATTCTTATTTTAAATATTTGACAAAATTAGTTGAAATGCTTACTCGAAGCTTAAAAAGTTAATTGAAAGTTAAAAAGTTAATTGGTAGTAAAAAATTGTAAGATTATTTTCATTGAATAATAAGTATTTAATAAAATTAGCCGATGAGGTAGCTAAAAACGTAAAATTATATAAATAGACATGTTATTTAATGTTTTATACAAATTTTAATTTAATTTTATTGGTAAAAATATATTTTGTAGTATTTACTATTTTAGTATTAAATTAATTTTAAACACTTGTACCTTTTTATTTATAAAATATCCAAAAAATACTACATTAAATTATTATATATCTCTATCAATATCATATAATAATAAAATTAAAAATGAGAAAATTCTATCATAAGTAAACAAAGGATAAAAATAATAAATTTTTACCTTAAGTGGAAAAGATTAAAAAGATTAAAAAGGATATCTAATAAATATTTAAAAATAAAAAGAAAACAGTAGAAGTTAGCATTTTAAAAAATAATACTTAATGCATCGTCTCAAAAAATGTTAGAAGAAACTAAAATATATTTATTTACCAAACACTTGAAAACTTTTTAGCTAGTAAAAAAACAAGAAGTTAGTTAAATGTAAATATTTAATTTTAAAAAAAACTATTTTGGAAAGGCTAAAATATGTTTTCTTGTTCTTGTAAAATGCTTTAAGTTCCTTTTTAGTCCTTATAAGTTTTTTTGTCCAAGTTGTGTTACTTTTTTACCTAGAGTTAGGTTTGAACGAGTTGGAACCTACATGGCGGTTTTCTTGCCTGAGAAAATGGGTTTCATTTTGTGGTAGTTTTTAATTGCTAGAAATAGTCTTTTGATTTTTTTATATAAATTATGATAGTTTTTAACCTTCAGAAATTATATTTTAAAATTGAAATAAAAAATGTCACATAGGTTTGGAGTCATCCAAATCTAACTAAAATTTCAAATTATTAACATAATGCTCTAATCAAATGAGTTAATAGGTCAATTATGCTATAAATTAATTAATGTCATTATATATAACACTGGAAATTTTAATGTATATTTAATGCACATGTATATTTATATAATAAATTTTATGACAATTAATTTCATTCTATTATATTCAATGCACCAAAATTAATTATCATAAAATATATTATATAAATTTACATGTGCATTAAATATACATTAAAAATTAATGCACCAAAATTAATTATCACAAAATTTATTATGTAAATTTACGTGTGTCTTAAATATATATTAGAAATTAGTGCACCAAATTTTTTTAAAAAATCTGTAATCCTGTAATCTGTATGTACATATGGATTCCCAATCTGTAAGCTGGTGGATTACGAATCCGTAAGTTTGCCAGCGTAATTTTGGGAAAAACGAAAATTTGTTGGGTGTGTAAGGAAAATTGTGAGTGCACAAAGAAATAGCCCAAACTCAGTCATATGTTACCCAGGCTCTCATTGGGCCTAAAATATTTGGCCTTGTCTAATGGACCCGTTAAGATGCTACGGCCCATATAAATACCTAAGACAAATAGTATCGGATTCTGAACATCTCTTTCTCCGTCGTGGTTTCACTTGTACTCACTCACTCCAAGACCAAAACGGCGCCATGCCTACCGTCAGTGTGGGGCGTGATCGCCTGTATGCTGCTCTAGGAAAGACTTACAGTGAGCTTCCATTCCTCAATGACCTATCTGTTATGCTATCCATCAATTTTCACAAGGATCTCACTGAATCGGTCATTTTGTTGTTGCTTTATTTGTTCTTCTTCAGCGCAAGAGGAATTCGAAGACTTGTGCTTCAGTTTCGGGATCGAGCTCGACGACGTTGTAAGCACTTCACCGTCTCTACGGAGCCTCAACCACTGTCTTTAAATTAGTAATTTGTATTAAAAAAAAGTAATTATTATTATTATCAGCACCATCTGATCAATTCAGCGTGATTGTATCAGACGACGGAGAAGGCAATTGTGAGAAAAGAGAAGCATTTGGATGAAGAAGAAGCTGACGAGGACGAAGAAGTTATCTACAAAATCGAAGTTCCCGCCAACAGGTACCTTGATATTCTTCATATTTTTTTGCTGCATATAGAAATGAACAAAATGTGCTTGTACGTTTAATCTGTCTTGCTGCTAGATATATAAATGATTAAATATTTTTAATAATGTTCAACCATTTGTTCTCAGTTTGTGTAAAAAACAAAGTTTCAAAAGTCATAATGAACGATGTGGCACACCATTCTCTCATTGCAAATTGCAAATTCGCTGAATTATAAAACATGCTGTGGTAACTTATAACCATTCAAAGCACAGTATTAGACCTTGTCTCCATTCATAATTTTTTCTGACATCATTATCCTTAATGCAAAAAATGGTTCTAACTTTTTTTTAAATAATCTATTTTGCATAGATATGACCTCCTGTGCCTTGAAGGGCTTGCTCAAGCCCTCCGAGTTTTCTGTGAGTTCCAGGAGATTCCCACTTACAGATTGTCCAACATCAGTAAAGATGCAATACAGAAAATGCACGTGAAGCCAGAGGTACTTATGTCATGCTTGTGCCTTTTACTTTTAGTATGGGTGTGGGTCTTTGCTAAGTGGAAAATGACGTGATTCTTTTATCTTGAATCATTGTAGACTTCTCTGATTCGTCCATATGTTGTATGTGCTGTATTAAGAGGTATAACCTTTGATAAAGTAAGATACAGCAGCTTTATCGATCTGCAAGACAAGCTTCACCAAAACATATGTCGGTAATGTGATTTGACTTGCTGCTTTATTCATTTTGAGCTGCATACTACTTGTTTCTGAATTCTAAATTTCTAACCAGAAATAGCCTTTCAAATTTGAATGCAGTCCAAATGTGTTTCTTGTTACTGAGTTTTTGATAAAATAGTTGTATAGTTTTTAGGATATAAAAAAAATCCTCTGTGTTCTAAGATGAGTTTGATTAATATATTGTATATTATTCTTTGAATCTTGTGCCTTGCCATCTTACATAGAAAAATTGAAAAATCCCTTGTGCTGGTAGGTTTTGGTTTACTTTTATTTCCACATTATGCTGTTCTTTTTCTAATTTATGTTTCCTTTTTCTCCATCAGTTTATCTTTATGTTGCTTTTGGTCATCTCATGTCACAAAATTATTAAATTTTCTGAATATATTTTCAGTTAATTTGTTTTCATTCTTTTCTATGTTTCAGCCGAAGAACTCTTGTTGCCATTGGAACTCATGATCTGGATAAATTGGAGGGCCCTTTCACCTATGAGGTTAATTTCTTTTATCGACTTGCAAAGCATGAAAATCAAAATGATTTAAATTGTGGATAGATAACTTACAACTTTAGAATTTAGATAGACATTTGGGTAATATGTTTAAGAAAGCGGGAAGCCTACAGCCTAGTGCTCCTTAGAAAAGTAAGTTGTTGCCTGGGCACTTCGGTTGATTGTGTCGGACATGCATCACTGTGCTTTGACTTTGAAGTTATTGGTATCAAAGGAAGCACAGTGCTGCTTGACGTGATTTACTGCTGTTTATGACCCAAATGGTGCACCTGAATTTTTCTAAAACCAATTAACAAGAAAGATCCTAATAGTTAATGACCATTTTATTGTGTAATTTAATTATCTTAATTCCCTGCATGGCTACATCTTCAGTATCAATGACTTCAGTCTTATGTAATTTTCCAGGCTTTGCCACCTTCAAGTATAACTTTTACACCATTAAAGCAGGTAAGATTTTTTGATGATATTCAATTTCTTGGTAACCAAATGTTTGAAATCAGGTGCTACCTCCTTTAGTACAAAAGCACATGATTGAATTTTTAATGTGAATTGCCAAGCTCATCTTTGGTATTTTTTATACTTTTTTGGCATGATAGGAAAGAAACTTCAGGGCTGATGAGCTAATGGAGTTCTACAAAGTGAGTTTTTGTGTGATATTTTCCTTTCTGTATACATCAAAAGTTATTATAATTTATAAACGTAGCGGAGGTAGGCTTACAATTTATTATAGGCCATGAAACCCAATTATATTTCCGTTTCATCCGTGATTAACTTTTTCTGTTTGGATGTGCTTTCTTTGAGACATGTCTGAATACTTGTTGATTTGTTTGACAGTCAGATTTGAAACTCAAGAAATTCTTGCATATAATTGAGGATTCTCCTGTTTTCCCTGTTATATATGACAGTAAGAGGTATTATATTTTCATAGAACCCTGATATTTAAATTTTCAAAGATTTGAAATGTTAGCTCTCATTTGCGTTATGCTATAGGATAATATTGTCCAAGATGCTATTTTCATTTATTCTGGTTATGAGGATTTGAATTCTTTTATCTCTCATTTGCATTATACTGTTGTCTTGTACAACTCTCTAGGTCATATGTATTTTGTACAGAATAATTTGTGTAGTCTTAAAAATTTAAATTTAACAATTATAATTAAAATAAATAAGATTATATATATGTATTATATTTCTGGTTAATATCACATGCGGATGGAGATGGCAACCCTATGAGGCTCCCAAGTTGGAGATTTGGGGAGGGTAGATGTATGTAGAGTTACTCCCAACCAACTAGCTGTTTCCAAGGGTCACAAAGCAGTAGTTGTACTGCCAACTGCCAACGCTCACCCTCAAAGTTGAGGCTAAATTCCAGCTAGAAGTTATAAATATGCAGAGAAAAAATTCAGTTAAGGTGTGTTTGTTAGAGAGAGATGAAAAGGGATGAAAGAGAATATAAAATAAAGTTCTTTGATTGGCATGAAAGAGATGCGGCAAATAAAAGGAAAAAGTAAATAAAATAGAGATGGAGCAAAAGAAATAGAGATGGAGCAAATATCCATTTTACCCCATTAAGGTGCGACAGAATTTTTTTCCTTTTTAACTAATTGAACGCTGTAAGTCGATAATGTAAATTGCATAATCAATTTTGCAACTTGATCTGAGGCCACCAGAAAGCAAAGTGTGAGAATCAGTGACCACCTAATCGACTATTCTATAAGTATAATTGATGAGACCAACTTGACCAAATTTGAACAATGCAATGGATACATAATGGATCATTCTAACATCATAATCATTGATGCAGGCAACCTGACAGCCACGAGGGTGTACAGAGGGTCAATTTTGGCAAGTGAAATGTTGTTCTCCTGTGCCCCCCGTGAGTAGTCTCTTTCATCCCATTTCATCTCAATTTGGGGTGAAAGTTTAAAGGCATGGGTCCTACCAATTTTTTTTTTCTGAAACTTTCATCTCCCTTTCACACTCACCAAACATCCTCACCTCACCCCTTTCACCCCCAATTCAGCTGAATTCACTTTTAGCACAAATTCACCCCTTTAAACCAAACACTACCTTAGAGAATGTAAAGAATAAGGATAAAAATTCTGGCATGATGATAAAAAAAATTACACTTTTTATGTGATGGATCTGTTAGCTGTCTCAATGTTATATTTAGGCATCTTATAGGTTGAAATTCTAATTTATAAAAATTAACTGGCAGATTTTGAGCATCAAATATACTCATATTATATTCAATGTGAAGGTGTTGGAAGTTATTAAACAAAACTTTCATATTAACTCATGACAACAGACACACCCATGCACACTCTAGCCATTGTATGGATGCATAAACTGAAAAGAACTTTCATGTTTTCTTCAACGAGATGCATTTTGATCAGGTTAACTTGCTGAAATGCTTTTAATTATTGCTCCTTGTATAATGTCTATTATTTGTGTGTTTTATGAACAGAAAACAACTGTTTCTTGATCTTTAATTTGCTCTAATATTCTTCTTACATGCTGTTGTTAAATTCAACTATTAATATTCTATAATGTTTTGACAGAACTGTGTTATCCTTACCCCCAATTATTAATGGTGCACATTCAGCCATCACTCTGGAGACAAAGAATGTATTTATTGAATGTACTGCAACTGATCTGACAAAGGCGAAGATTGTTTTAAATACAATGGTAGAGTAGTGAGTTTTGCTGTATGTTTTTCTATTTGCATTTTGTAAGTGGTACAATTGTTTAGATGATGACAGACTATTTTGTCTTTTCTTTAGGTGACAGCCTTCTCTGAATATTGTGAAAACAAATTTGTCATTGAACCAGTTGAAGTGATTTCTTCTGATGGCAAGTCAAACATATACCCTGATTTATCTGTCTACAATATGGAAGTTTCTCTATCTTACATTAATGGATTGATTGGGGTATCATTGGAGGCAGAAGAGGTAATTATTTTGCTGCTTCATATGAGTGGCGTGTTCCTGCACTTGCAAATTGACTATTGATAACTCATTTAAGCTTACTATTAACATATTTAATATCTGACATCTGAGACATTCATGTTAAAATAAAAAATGCAATTTTTACAGCTTTCTGCCCCTGTTCTTTCCAGATGTTAATTGTGATTGTAAATTTACCCATATTAATTTATCTTAAGGATTTAATTTCTGTATGCATTTAAACAACCAAGTTTTTTTTATATACTTTTACCAGGTGACTGCTTTCTTTTATGCAGCCATTTTACTTCTGTGGTTGATTAATTCGTTTGTTCATGTGAAATTTCCTTAATTTGTATCTAGTTAGTTGTCTTTATATTGCAGTTGCTTGTCTCTAACACAAGATTCAATGCTCTCAGGTTTTTAACAGCAAGTGAAACAAATATTTTAACTTGTAATTATCGTTTGATAATCTTCCCACCTTCCTTCAGGTCACTAAGTACTTAAATCGGATGCAATTGCATGCCAAGCAGTCTGCATCTCATAATAAGCAGTGTAACATTGTGGTATCTGTACCTCCTTCTAGAAGTGATGTTCTTCACCCATGTGATGTTATGGAGGTATTGATAGTGACAGGCTTTGTCATTCTTGAATTGGATCTATTGTGCCGTTGTGTGTATGTTTCACTGACAAGGCATGCCTTTTTTATTCTTGTTTTCTTTTATCTATAGGATGTGGCAATTGCTTATGGATTCAATGCTATTAAGGATAAAGCAGTAGTAGATAATAAGGGCTCAAAGAGGTTGGCTGCTTCCTTGACTCTACTTCCTCTGAATGAGCTCAGTGATCTTATCAGAAAAGAGGTATAAATCAAAATAACAGAACACATTACTCCTGTGATTGAAGCTAGTTAATATTTCATGCTTTAATTTTTCTTGAAATGTGTCTATCATTGTGTTATCTTTGATCATTCTGAATCCTTTTATTCCTAACTTGTTTTCAGGTTGCTTTAATTGGTTTCACAGAGGTCTTGACATTTATACTCTGCTCTAAAAAGGAAAACTTTGCCATGCTTAACCGCAAAGATGATAAATCTAAAGCAGTTATTATTGGAAACCCTAGGTCTTCAGACTTTGAGGTTCACACACTTTATCTTCCTTTATCGATGACAATGTTAAGCTTTATAACAAACTTTATTTAATTGCAATGAAAAAATTGCATGGCTTAAAGAGCCTTTCTTTTTCTTTTCTTTTTATTGCATAGTTCTTGTAAGCGGGTTTTATTCTTCCTTGTCATCCTTTCAAGTTTTACTATTTCATTTGTGTAATTCTTCTGAGTTCTGATAGCTTTTATTTATATTAATGTTTATTTATTTTGGTTCATGAAGTGGTTCATTTATTGTCATGATCTTGGTACTGTTGTTTTTATGCATGCGTATTTTCAGTAAACTGGAAAAGGAAATTATACTTAGATACACTAATCGTGCTAAATTCTATTTAAAAATTGAAATAAAAAATAATAGCATGTCACAGCATGCAACTGATAGCAGTGCTGATGCATCCAGACTTCCATCTAGAAATCAATTTGACAAAGCTTACTTATCATCTTTTCTCATTATATCAGACGGTTTTATTTTCCTTTTTTTGTCTTTATGCTGCATGGACAAGGGATTATGTTCCCAGTATTGAATTGCAATCTGAAGTTGTGCATTCCCAGCTTGCTGAAGTTTCACCTTTATTTTTTTTTCTGTCTGCTCTTTAAAAATTTTAACTAGGATAAAAATGATATAGTGATATTCTCCCCTTTATTTTTTTACTTGAATTCATATAATTTAATTTTAAAATTTAACATGTACTCAGGCTGTGCGGACTAGTCTTATGCCTGGCATTTTGAAAACTGTTGCTCACAACAAGGATCATCCAAAGCCCATAAAGGTACCTTTTCAGTTCTTCCTTTGGGTGATTGATCTTTTTCTCACAAGTCTTTTCAATAACCACATGGAATTTCAGTCCTAGTTATAGTAAATTATATCCTTTTCAGTTCTTCCTTTGGGTGATTGATCTTTTTATTGTTGATTTTAGTTATATCCTTTTAATGTTGCATTCTATGAATCTGTTTTGAAAATTATTGTCCAAATCATTATGTAATTTTCACATTGTTATCATTCTATGATTAGAGATAACATTGAGCATGCTTTGTTAATGTGAATCCAAGGTTATCTATGGCAGGTGGAGGAATATCACAGAAATTCCGCCATCTAAACATTTCATTGTGGCCTATTGTGCCACTCTAGCAGGCCTCTCTTCCCAAATTGCCTATGGCAGAGGGGTCAAAAAACGTCATGTTATAGCGTTATAGTGGCTCTGTAACAGTTATTTATCAACATTACATGAATCATGATGTGTCTATGCCATTGGACAAATTAACCCATTATATTACGTGGTTTGCCATGAATAGGTTGTCCACCCATCCGATAATATATCTCTTGGACTAGTTACAACCTTCAAAGTCTTCTATCTGTTCCTCCCGAACCCCAATGGTGGGAGTTCCTGTGTAGGCTTAGTCCTTTTGGACTTTTGATCCATTGGACATGTCAAGTCTATGAATTTGAATATTATAAATGAAAATACTTGAGAGTTAAAAAGTATGTGAATTTGACTGGTATTGCTTGACAAATTTTACCCCGCATTTGATATTCAATGTTGTTGCCGAAATTATTTTGATTTTGCTTCTATTTGGCACATTTTGTATAAATTGTTGGTGTGTATTTACTCATGCATAAATCATGGGAGTGTCAACTTTCTGTGTTGAAGAAAAATTACGATATTAGTATATTACCTTGCAAGTCTGCTGCCAAATACAATTTTTTTATTGGCTCTAAGTTGCCTTAGTCCAGCGATCAATTGGTAATTAAGGTAGTCTATTTTTTCTCCTCAAATGAGTTGATAATTAATTAACATATGCAATTCATAAAATTACAAAAATATTTAAATGCCTAGTCTCTTCTAAAGAAAGATTCAAACTTCAAAATTATTGTTAACTCTTTCTCTGATTTAATACATTTCTATTTTTTTTTCCTACTACTTTGTTGCTAGTTTGTAAGAATACATTTCTATTATAAAATTGTTTCAGATTTTTGAAGTTGGTGATATAGCAGTTTTGGATGAACAAAGAGATGTTGGTGCAAAAAATCTTCGCCAACTTGCTGCTCTGTACTGTGGTGCTAATGCTGGATTTGAGGTACACTAAATAATGAGTTCATGGCACTTCATTTGGTTCTTTGCTCCTTGAATTTAAGTTGTTAAATGTTCTGTATTTGATTTGATGTATCCCTATCATTATGATTGATCAGAGCTCCAGAAGAGATTAGAATTTAAACTGGCTTTATTCGCAACAAAAATTGATATCGAAAATAAATATCACTACTCTTCACAGTTAGAACTTATTATTTCTATGCATGGTAAAAATAATTCGATGATTTGTTTTAATGTTTATCCAATGATATGCAGATAATTCATGGCTTGGTCGACAGAGTAATGGAAAAGAATGGGGTTCCCTTTGTTTCACCTGGTGATAAATCAGGTTATTATATTGAGCGGTCAGATGTAAGTGTATAACACTGCATCGAAGTTTTCTGTATTTTATATTGTCCTTTTTTTGCAAGGAAGACTCACTCTGCTTCTGATAATTTGTGTATGAACTCATTTGCCTATTGAAGGAGCCTGAGTTTCTTGCTGGTAGACAAGCTAGAATCATTTACAAAGGAAAGCATATTGGCACTTTTGGCATTGTTCATCCTGAGGTACTTTTGATCCCTGAAATTATGTCTGCTTGTTTTAATATGGCCATTTGTTAGCACATAATTTTGCAATTCCTCTGTTCTTTTAATATTTTCGCTGTAGTCAAAACCTATATGTAATAGGGGTATTTATTGTATGCGTAAAATGATTGCTAAATAGGGATTTGGAGAATGGAAATTTAGTGTTCCATATTTTTGTCGAGTGGTTGTTTCTTACTAGCAATAAATTATCTGTTCCACACGAACCTGGCACTGTTTTCTTCCTGTGATTTTCCATAAAATATCTTGTATTTTATTCTTTCAAAACGAAGTACTCTTGGAGTCATATAATACACGTATGTAATAATTGTGCTTGTTATACTTTCAGGTATTAAACAACTTTGACATTCCCGATCCCTGCTCCTTTGTTGAACTTAACATCGAAAGTTTCCTATAAAGATCTGTATCAGTTGGTAAGTGTATCCATCAAAAACTTTCTTAGTGTCAGTCTGTGATGGTGCAGTTTGTATTTTTTCCATGCTGTTTCTCGTGTCATTCACCTTTCTTTCCCTGACATTATCTCCTTCCTAAGGTAATTTTGGTTAGGCTGATATTGATTTCATTTCCCTGTAGGTAACCCCATTTGTCCCATTCGCCCTTTTGAATATATTTATTCATCAAACTGGGGAATCAAGATGTTCAACTGCTTGAGTGACTATATAGGAATCAAAACACTTCGTGGAACTTAGAACTACACTAGCTCGGGACCGGAATGTTACTAATATGCCCTAAATTAGAGTGTTTAGTTAATTATATACCTGTATCATTTTCCTAAGTTTCTCTCCGTTGTTAAATGTTTAGAACATCATAAGCTACGAATTGGTTAGTAGGGATAATCTCGACCATAAATTATAGTTATTTTTTTAAAACAGTTGATTTTGGCCTTAAAACCAAGACAGCAAGGATATTTATTCGTTTGAAAATTTTGTCAATACAAAAGTGAGTCACCAGCCGTGTCTACTTCTGCGGTAGTTTGTCATCCTTGTTTTTTTTTTTTTTTTACTCTTGGATGTTTTATATTTGATCAATCTTTGTTGACATGTCAAAACTTAAACGTTGTCCTTAAAAGATGTTATGGTTTATAGGGTAATTAAATGTTTTTTTATAGCCCCGGTAATTAGAAGTTTTTAAACTAAGCGTGCCACTAGTATAATAATTGTATTAATGTTTTGTTGAAAGTAAATCTACATTGTTTAATTTGTTAAGTCAAATGGTAAGGATGCTAACGAGCCAAATTCTTTTTTTCAAAAAAAAAAAAAAAATGATACCGCTTTCTAGTGTTTTACATTAAAAGGTTTTTTTTATCAAGAATATTATTAATGTAGATCACTAGAAAGAAACACTAGAAACAAATTCCTATAATATATTTATTTTTCAATTTCCTGCTTAAACTTATTTTATTTTATTTTACTATATGATATTTTTAAACTTTTACTTGTATCTACGTCTACGTTAATCTATTATGTGATAACATAACAAACTAATAAAGTATAACATTATTAATTAAGTGATAATGTGACAGAATAACATAATATTATATCTATCACTTAGTAGAACTAAACTAATTACATGTATCGAAAGTAAAAATTTAAAAATATTAAGTAATAAAATAAATAAATAGGTAGGAAATTGAAAAAAAAAAAAGTATATCACATATATCAAAAATATATTTAAGTTTTTTTTTTTAAAATAGTTTGGACACTTGTTACAAAATGACTTTTGTGATCATTCTTTGATATCCTTATATGCTTGATGATTTTACGCTTTTTAGCCCGTTGCTGGACTAATATACTTCACTAACCGCACAGCTTTATTCAGAGCCCAGCAACTCACTGCTAGAGGAACTGGAACACTATGCATTTAGAATGAGCAACAGAAAGTTCTGCTTCATAAACTCATTTAGTAACCACTGAATATTTTTAGTATACACTATAAATCACACACATTCAGTTTCGTAATTAAATTTGTAGGTAATTCTAAGATTCATGAAATTGCCCACAATCTTTTCAGCTATAGGGGCAAATTCCAACGAATCAGCACAAGAAAAGACTAGAGTGTACAACAAGGGTTGAAACAGGCAAAGTCCAGTCCAACTAGATTGATGAAAAAGACAAGTTCACATACTCTTCATAACACTTACAAATTCTTCAACATCGTCTAACTTCATGTTTGACAGGCCTGCAAAGAGGAACGATCAATTCAGAACTAATGAGTTCAACCAGCAAATGTTAATGCAAGTTGCACTACAATGAGGAGTATTTTGGTTACCTTTAGCAGGATTTATAGCAGATAGATCCATTTCTGTGCTGTAAATCCTTTTAGTTTTTGTTTGGTCAGTCTCTTCAATCATGCTAGAGTTTAGCTTTGCCATCTTTGCTCCAAGTTCTGAGGCGGTCGTCACAATCTCTATAGGAATCAATAGTGTATTTAAAGATATGTCAACTTAGACACTTCATATAATGTCAGCTATATTTTGGCAATAATTTCAACCAGAAAATACAAAATTTTCCCTGCCTATGTTTACAAAAAAAATTGCAGAACACCAGGAAAATGTTGCTGGCGTTATTTGGTTAAGGTCTCCCTTTAGATCATGAGCTTAACATCCCAATCCATGGCACCTAGTGTGGTGCCCCCTAAATACTTGATGCTGTTTTCAAGAAGCTATTAGGAAATAAAGTAACTTTGCTTAAGCATGTTATGTAAAATTCCATAAGATAAGAAATGATGCATAAAACTCAGAATAAAAAGACAGACGTTGTCATGGACGTACATCATTTGACAAAATGACGTATGTAACCGAACAAAACAAAAGAAGAAACCACCTTTCCTCGAAGACTCCTAAAAAAGAATTTATAAATAATCAAATCACATTCTAACTAAACTGTTATTCTAAGTATTCAATGTTCTTTTGCCTCATCAAACTGAACATAAAAAGCAACACACAGGTGTTGAAATTGAAACACACAGATACAGTTTGAAATTGGAGTATCCCGTGCTTAATTATAATTGAAAGCATACGTTTGCTATCAAAATATGTTCAGTGAAACAGGATTGTATATATTGAAGGTCAAAATATGAGCAAGAAGATGGTGAGGAGCTCTTTAATTACCCTGAAACACCTCATGCATAGAATTTTGCTCATATAATTGTACAGCTTCATTGATATGTCCAGCCACATTGACAGCAGACTTTCTTTCTAATGCTTGCATTTCTTGATTAAGCATTTCAGACTCCTTCCCCACCTGACAACATAATCAGTATCAAGATAAATTAAATGAGAAGCAACAATAGTATCAATTCTGCAAGAGAGAATTTAGCAATCAGCATTGTTATTACCTCAATTAGTTTTTCTCTCAATGAATCTAACTGGGCATCTATATCTGGATCAAAAGGAGCACCTGGATCTAGGGCATTCTCATTTGATTCATCCTGGAAGTTCTTCCAAGGTCAAATAATCAACTAAGGAAACAATATTTCTCAACTAAAACATATACTTGTCATATTAAATTGCATATATACTTGGCAAGAGAGAGAAAAAAATTATGCGTCAAAACAGCATGAAATAATACAGAACAAGTTTCTTGAGCATTATGATATCTTTCCTATGTATCATGCATTTAGGATTTAGAAGTCTGGTTTTTTGGTATGCACTTCAAAAGAGACATCCACCATAGTCAATGCCGCATAAGTAGTTATGTCATCTTCTCAGCATCCTACTCCTCTATGGTGCATATAATATTAATTTCATACATCAATCTCAAAGAAGGCATATAGGATCCTTGATCATATTAAGTTATTAATACTATAATAACAAAGTCACAGAGGTCCTGTGTCCTGGCACCGTATAAATCTGACAGGAATTTCATCATCGTCTATTGCAATATCTCGAACACAAATGCTATAAAGGTCAACATCAACAACTAACATAGGGGTTGAGGCGATACTGGTCATGGCTTTGAATTCCACCACTAGCATAACATAATAATTGCTAACATTTGCCTGATCAAAAAAATAAAAATATCACACCAACAATGCTTAAGACACAGTAACAGTGATAAGTTAGGTAAAGCAGATAGGTTATGAAGACAACACAACACAAAAACGAGATGAGTTAAGAAGCAATTAGAGTATAACATAACATACGGTGTTTGGCATACGAAAACCTTGGGGAAGAGCAAAACAGTGACGGAGGATGTAACTCTCCCAAGCAGCAAGTTGTTTGTCCAAAACAGATTGAACATTCAGCCGAACGCAATCAACACCCTTTCACAACACACCATTATAATTAATTAATAATTACCCTAATTATTGTGTCCAGTGCAAAAAAAAAATTAAAATTAAAAAAGACTAACCTTTTTCAGATCCTGGGACCTTTGGGTGCCTTCGATGTTGAGCTTCGTGGATGCGTCCCT
The DNA here is from genome assembly GCF_000004515.6 of Glycine max. NCBI lineage: Eukaryota > Viridiplantae > Streptophyta > Magnoliopsida > Fabales > Fabaceae > Glycine > Glycine max. The sequence continues at coordinate 6,502,575 of NC_038253.2, forward strand.
GAAAAAAGGCACGCGCGAGCACAGAGTCGTATAATTTCCAAAACCATGTTTAGAAAAATTGAAAAAAGAAAAGAAGAAGAAGAAAGGGAATGGAGTGTTACTGGTAGAAGAAATTGAAAGCTTCGTCGAGCACATCGTCGACAATGTTGAGAACTTCGTTACAGAAGAGTTGCGGGTTCAGATTAAGAGCACCAAAAATGGCCTCACTGTCACCCTCTTCCATTCCCGCCAAAGACTTTTGCGTGTTAGGACTCGTGTCTTTTTCTTTTACGCTTAAATATGATTTTAGTTCCGGTAAATTTACGATTTTTATTTTTATTTTTCGTCTCTATTTTTTCTAATTTCAGTTAGAATTGGGCATTTAGGTAAATTTGTCCCCCGAAATCCATACCCAGAAAACCCGCAACTCATGAAACTTATCCCGCGAAGTTTTTATTCTTAACGCATTCATTTTTTTTATTCCGCACCCCCCTCGCATTTGATAAAAAAAATTACAAAAAAAGTAAATAGAAAATTAAATTTGAAAATATAAATTTGACTCGTTTTAAAAACTAATTATAAATTTTCTAATAAAATTTTTTTACCCAAAATGATAAAAAATAATTTACATCTTAAATTACCTAAAAAATATTTTTCTACGTCATATTTAATTAATCTATTATATCATTATTCATCAATCATTGAACTATATAAAAAATAATTTTGTTTACTTTGTTTATATTTCTTATTTATTAATATTATATTTTTATATTAAAATATAAAAAGCATGTAGAGATTCACAAAACCGTAACTAAAATCCGTTTAATCCTCAGGTTAAACGAATCGGGCTAAAAAATTCATAATTTGAATGGGCTCAAACTATAATGGTCCATATATCATGTAGGATTTGGGAGTGGCCCGTGAGTCCAATCTGTCTAGCTCTAATTTTAGTTTCTATAGGTTTATGTTTTTCAATTTTAATTATTTAAGTTTTTTTCAGTTTTAATCCTTTTAAAATTGTGTTTTTCAAATTTTAATTTCTTTAAAATTTTAATTTTTTACATTTATAATTTTCATAAGTTTGTGTTTGTAAAAACCAAACTTAGAAAAATTAAAAAATTAACGGAACTAAAAATAACAAAATATCTTACTGAAATTAAAATTAAAATAGTCCAAACTTATAAGAAGTAAAATTATAAAAATAAATTTACTGGAATAAAAAATAAACAACATTAATTTATATAAATAAAAACATATTTATTATAAATGGAGTTTGTTAGCACAGTAACCAAAATGACCTGTAATAGCCCGTAATTAAAAAATTATTAAATTAATAGACAGATATGGAATGTCAAAATTCGTAATTAACTTGCATTGAAATTAACAATGATAACCGGTAAAAATAATCTAACTCATGATCCCATCTACGATATTCACATAAATCAGTATCATCATCTTCATCGTCTAGAAATGTGACCTTTCTTAACACTTCACCTCTTGCATGTGCTCTTGCAACAACATAAAGGGATCTCATTGCGCACCAGCATTCCATTAAACATTTTACTAATTGATCCACCTTATTCTTGCATACACTTGGGACTCTCTTAAAAATCACATATGCTCGAACCATGTTTTCTCAAATCATCATCTAGGGAGCACAATAAGATCATACCATACACATATTTTGCTTCTATTGGACCCTTTTGAGTAGCCATCTCAAGTTCCAAAGGCCACTAATATTTCGTTTCCGATGACTAAAATAGATCCGATTAATCTTATTTTACCAATTAATCTTTATGATAAATTCTATCTTACCTTATTTACCAGTCTTATCTTATGGGCTCAGGATAATTTTCATGTCCCGGGGAGATGGATTCTTAAACCTCACTCCAAATGTGAAACGTTTTGAAAAACATAACAGAATAGAACAACAGGCTTAGAGTGACTGCATTTAAATATATATACATATATATATATATACATATATATATATATATATATATGTATGAAAATCTTTTAAAAAAAATTAAAAAATTAACAAACTGCGATAACTAAGTTGTCATTGTCGATATCTACCCTCTCAAAATATTGCTAAAAAGTACAGTTATCGTAAATACTTAAACATATAACGTTCCTCGAATAAAATATCTAATATCATCACAATTTTACTGTAATAAACTTGCATTGTAATCAATACAATGATTTGAAGAGAATATAACTAATAAACATCGAATAATTGATAAAAAAAATCTATCTCATAATCCCATCTACAATATTCACATAAATTAATATCATCATCTTCATCATCTAAAAATGACCAAACACCTTTCTTAACCCTCCACCCCTTGCATGTTTTCTTGGAACGACATAAAGGAGTTTGATTGCGCACTAGCATTCCATTACCTTTCCATAAATCATCTACCAATTGTTTTACCTTGTTCCTGCATTTTATAATACACTTGAACTTCCTTAAAAATCGCATATGCTCGAGTCCTTGTTTTCTCGATTCATCATCATGGGAACACAATAAGATCATACCGTATACATATTTTGCTTCGATGTGACCCTTTAGAGCAGCCGTTTTCAAGTCTCCGAGACCATTAATGTTTCCGTTTGGGTAATTAAAGAATTTCAGCAATCCTTCTCTATACAAACTTTCAATATTTCCACTCTCCCTACAACATTTTAAGAAGCACGATGCTTTGTCATTAGGAAGCCATCGCATTAATGGGAACTTGTCTAAAGAAACTTGCTGCCACACGTAATTATCTTCCGAAGCATCAAGAAAATCCTTGCAACATTGTTTCATATTGCGAAGATCAACGATGGAATCAGAGGCTACCCTTGCAACCACCTCTACCAACAAATCTTTTGGAAGTGATTTTATAGGAGACGTAGAAGATCCATTATTATAAGTGTGTCGTTTCTTGTTGCTTGTCTTCATCAATCTTACAATAGCCATGTTTGTGTGATATTGCCTCTTAAAATTTGAAGACTCGAAATTGAGAATGGCATGTTATACTGAAGGAAGGACGAAGGGATTTAGAGTGTTTATAGGAGACTATTTCCTTATCTTATTTTATTTTTATCAGATATTTAGTTTATCAATAGAATATTTTGTAAAAAATAGATCCTTGATAGAGCCCAACTCATATATCAACACATATAATTTAGGATTCTGTCATCTGATATCCTATCGTTAGGATCTATCTTTAGTTTAGGATTATGTTATTTGAATTCTGTCGCAACATATATTTTTAGGATTTATTATTAGTTTAGGATTATGTTATCATATATTATCTTTAGGATTTTATCTTTTAGGGAGTTGGTTGAGAGAGAATTATAAATATAGGACAAACTGTTAAGGAGGGGACACTCTTTGGTCAATTTCTTCTGAATTTGTATTGGGGAGTTTGTGCTCTAGGAGATCAATTTGCCAATCTCTTTTTCTATTTTAATAATAAAACTCATTCATTCTTGGTATCTCATCAATCTTGCCATCGATTTTATATTATTTATCTATCTATCTTCTCTTATTTACTTCAAGATTATTGTTTACGATTAATTGATTTAAAAATTGAAATAGTGGAAATTTTGTTTGATTTCTCACTAGAATTAAAAACCCAACACTGACATTGTTTTCCTTTTCTATGTGTTTCTTTTTCGGAAACAAGATGAAGACACGGGAAATTGAATTTTCAGTTAATGGCAGTATCGTAGAGATGTAAGAAGCAAATATATTGAAATTTAAAAGTAGAAGAGGCACTGCACAGAGTCTTGCTTGATCAAGAGTTAGGACAGAACTCATTGTAAATAAAGAAAAAAAAAAGTATCTCTTACCTATTTCTAAATTTCAGCTTTTAAAACTCTTATTTTAAATTTTATTTTAGAAAAAATATAATACATTTTTAAATTAGAAATTAATTGTTTAACACTAAAAATTGTTTTACAAAATAATTTTTAAAATAAAATAAAAACTGAAAAGAGAAAAAAATTATACTTTAAGTTTTTAATAGGTTTCCAAAATATTACTAAAATTTATAATTATTAAGATGAAATCTTCGATGATCAGCATGTTCCCGTCTTTTCTTCTATTTCTCTGTTCAATAATTATATCTGAGCACCCAATAATTTAAATATCCACTAAGATTCATCATTTATTTTATAAGGCACTAAAATTCATCATTTATCTTTATATCTCCTTTTTTTTATTACAATATATACTTATATTTCTTTTTCTTTTATTTCTATGAATAATTCTTCTTCTCTCTTTCCTGCCAAGGTGTACGTTTAAAGGAAAATGAAAACCATTATATCAATAGACATCGAAGACATAAGAAGAAAAAGATGTAATATAATGTGATAAAAAAAATTCAAAAATAATAAATATTAAAGAAATATTTAGATATTCAATTTTCAAATATAATTATTTTCTGTAGTCAGAAATAGAAAGATGAAAAAGTGAAGAAAAAAAATGAAAAATTAAAGAGAACAAAGAATTAGTGTCATTGTAAGGGATTTTAATCATGTCTGAAATTTTATTTTCTTTAACTAATAACAATTGGGATGGGAGTATGTTGATTTTTTTAATTCTATTTTAATATATATATATATATGTATATAATATTTTTTATTAAATTAATTGTTTTTATATAATGACTTCGATTATAGAAATAATAGTATTTATTATTTATTTATTGTATATCTTGGCATAATACTTTATTCCCTTTTTGTTGTATTCATTACAAAAATAATGATATTTTTTCTTCTTTTTAGACATATATACTATTTTTTTTAAAATATTAATGTTCTTTTATAGTATTCTCATTGAAATAATTACATGTGTTTTTTTAAAAAACAAAATATTTGATGTTATCTATTTCCTTTGTTAATATTTTTTTATTATATATGCATTGTTATTATTTTAAAGGTTATAAATATCAACATATGTAACCAAATGATATTATTATCCTTTTTTAAATTGATTTGGTTACAGTTGATTTGAGAAATTTTATGTTATTTATAATTAATTTTTGTCAACGAGATAAAATTTATACTACATAAGAATTTAAAAACTTTAATTTTGAGACATACTAATGATTATATATTCTCCTTTTTTATAACTATTATTTATATATTATTTTTATTTTTCTTATCTCATATTTATTATTCTTGTGATTATTAGTTTTGAATTTATGAAATTAAATATTAAGTTATACTAGACATTTTTAAAAACTTACTTGATTATTTTATAAAACTAATAATTGATGTAATTTTTTATTAAAAAATATCTAAATTATATTTAATCTCTCAATTAACTTCTTTCTGGGTTCGCCCCTAATTAAGAAGCACTCATCATCTCTAATAAATAAATAAAACCAAGAAAGCCCGTACATTATTTCAAGTATGTGGGGGCGATCGAGTAATTATTCCAACCCAACGTAACAGTGAACCTAAAAGGAGTCATAAAGTTAATTGATCAATGCTTACATGGTTTATCCAGAATATGCCACATGGATGACATTTCTGTGAATAAGTGAATCTTGGATTGTCTCCTAATAAGCGCTTCTCTAACGTCATTAGCTTGACGGGTCAGATACCTTCAAGGTGACATGAAGGTCGCATAGAACACATTTTCCTTGCACTTTCGTCCTTAGCCAAAGACTCCATGAAACTCATGTATCCCGGAAATGTCTTCCATGTCATTGCAACAGAAGTGTTGGTGATCAAAAAGAGAATGATACTTAAAGATTTATCACATTCTCCATACCTTTCTTCCTTGTCAATAAGTTGACGAGGAGGGATATTGACTTAGAAAATATTTTCTTGTTGAATTTTTACTTGTGAGCACTTCTCTCATTATTGTTGTGTTCTCTCCTCACCTTTTTCTTCTTTTTCTTTTGAAGCATACTCTTCTACAAGACTTTCCTCATGAGATTTAACCTCTACAAAGTTTTTTCCCATGTGACTAAAAAGGGTAATTCAACCACTTATTTTGCTAGCTTACCAACTTGAATCTCCAGATTTTGTGAATTGCGTGTTGATTGGCTTTGAAGTTAGCTTGAGATGTTTCCATGAATTGCATCAACACATCCTCAAGATTTTTAAGTCTTTCTTCTTCATATTGATTATAATGGTGTAACTCTTTCTCCCATCGAGAATTTTTCATGGAGTAGAGATGACAACTATCATTGAAATGCTCTCCTTGACAAAAATCTCAATTTACCGATTGTGGGTGGCTGACCCCTAATTGAATGATTTCAACATATTCAAACAACCTCTTTAATTGGTTACTAAGAAGCCTTTGATTCCTAAGCATACCACTAAAAATATATTCCATAAGTCAAGTTCTTCTAAGGTTCCACTATGCAAGCATGGACTCACAATATTTTTTTTTGTAAAAAAAATAAAAAAAATTGAAAAATATATTTTTCTCTTGAAAATTTAAATAAAAAATAAAAAGTTAAAAGATAAAAATTGATTGCTTTACAATTTGAATATGCAAACAAGTACAAAAGATAAAGTCATCGACAATGGTGCCAAAAACTTGTTAATTCATTGATAAATACACCAAATTGTCACTAGTAAAGTTACTCAAAAGTCCGAATGTCTAATCTACAAGACTTTGTTGTTTATACTTGAGTGAGTTGGTGTATATCCCAATTTTTAAGTAAGAAAATAGTAAAAGAGACACGGAATTGTAGATGTAAAATTTAAAGAAAGTAATGGATAAGAAGGATAAAAAATTTAAAATAAAAAATAAAGAAAGGCAGGAAATAAGATAAAAATTTTAAGAGATAAAAGATTTAAAGATAAAAAAGTAAAAGATAAAATAAATCAGAGATTTTGAGATAAAAGATAAGAAAAATAAAGAATAAAGATAATGACAATTAATATATTTAAATACTTAAAGATAAATTTAGAATTTAAAATATATTAGGGACCTAACATGTAAAAACTACCTTTTAATAAAAAAATTTATCTAATGTTATTTCAATTTTCTTTCGTATCTATTTCTTTGCATGATTATATAAACTTTAGAAAAATAAATTAAATATTAAGTTATAGTAGACATGATTAAAAATTTACTTGATTATTTTATGAAATAAATAATTAATGTAATTTTTTATTAAAAAAATATCTAAATTATATTTAATCTCCTAATTATTATTTTTTCTGCGTCCGCCTCTAATTAAGAAACACTCGTCGTTACTAATAATAATAAAAAAAAAAAAAAAAACAAAGAAAGCCCGTAGGTTGTTAGGTTGTTTCAAGTATGTGGAGACTATCGAGAAACTGTCCCAACCCAACGCAGTGGTCAATTTAGGAGGAGTCATAAAGTTAACTGATGAATGCTTACGTGGTTTATCCAGAATATGCCACATGGATGGCATTTCCGTGAATAATTGAACCCTCACACGCAGTTACACTTAACCGCTTTGTTCCCACTTATAAAACAGTTACTATTCCATCCACAACGACCTCTTCTCTTCTCTCATGCAACATTCTTCGTTTGTCTCCTCTATCATATCCTCGCTCGTTAACGCAAGTAAACAACACCGTAAGTCGTGAGCATGTTCCGCATAAGCAACACTGTGGTCGGAGCCCTCAACGTGCTATCCCTTCTGCTGGGCATCGCCGCCGTGGGCTCCTCCGCATACATCCACGTCCGCGGCGGCTCCGACTGCCAGAAGGTGCTGCAGGTGCCGCTCCTCGTGGGTGGAATCTTCGTGGTGCTGGTCTCGGCCTTGGGAATCGTGGGGTCGCTGTGCCGCGTGAACGGGGCGCTCTACGCGTACCTGTTGGTGACGTTCATGGTGATCGTGGGGCTGGCGTTCTTCACCGTGTTCGCGCTCTTCGTTACCAACAGGAAGGTGGGCCAGCGGGTTTCCGGCAAGGGCTACGGCGAGTACAGGGTCGCCGATTTCTCTCACTGGCTGCAGCGCTACGTGGTTAACAACAAGAACTGGGACGAGGTCAAGAGTTGCTTGATGGACGCCCACGTCTGCCAGAACCTCGCCCTCAACGGTGGCCGCAACAACGACTCTCTCATTTTCAAACACTTTTCTACCACCCAGGTTTCCTCTTACTTTTTCTTTATCATTAATATTTTTTTTTTAGTTTTTGTTATTAAGGGAGATCGATTTAGTGACGTTTCTCTCTTACCTCTTTTTTATTCACCCAATTAATCTTACATTTTCAGATTTTCTGTTACTTGATCTCTTTCTAATTAACTTAACTAATTTCAGAATAGCATTGTATATGCATTTACATCATAGTCTATGATTACAAAGTATCATATAGTATATGGTAAACTCGTTAATTTTTTTTATAATAATTACTTTACAAGCTACTTCAAAAGTCACATTATGTTTGGTTCATTACACCATAATCTTAAATTTCATCAAGAAATATGTATGGTAAAAACGAAAAGGGTAGATTAGTTCTTGTGATAGTTATTAATTACTTAGTTTTATCGTTTGAATTTGGAGCAATTAATGCTCCATTGTACAAATTAAATCTTATGATACTTGGGACAATTTTTTTGCAAGAAATTAAACTAGAGAAAAACTGTTTAATAAATTATTTCGTACCAGGAGTTTATTGTAATTTGTTATTTAATTTGTTCAGGCTGGGTGCTGTAAGCCACCAGTGTATTGTGGATTCATAATGAAGAATGCTACGTTCTGGGAAGTGCCAAAGAAGGGTCCAGCAGCGAATAATAATACTGATTGCAGCACTTGGAACAATAGTAAGGAGAAACTGTGCTACGATTGCAATTCATGCAAAGGAGGAGTGCTGGCCAACATAAGGAACCAGTGGAGGCGTCTCACCGTATTCAACGCATGTGTGCTTGTGCTCGTCACCGCCATTTACGCCTTGGGCTGCTACGCCATCAAAAACAACAGATCCGATTCCCACTGCAACCACCGCAAACCACCCATCCCTTGATTAATTAATTGGAATAGAAATCTAGTTTGTGTCTTGAATATCTAGGTTAATTAATTAGTTATATTTCAAGTATAGTCCGTCATGTGTTTAGGCTTCGTGTATGTGTGCATGGCTTTTGTGCTTTTGTGTTGGATCCAGTAATTCAATTTCTCTAATCATTTTGTTATCATTGGTGGCATTTAGCGTTTAGATCTTTAAAATTTTTATTGTGTTTCTTGAATTATTGTTCAGCGATCATATATTTCCTACGTAAACTTCCATCGATCATATTCATCTTTCATTTCCGAATACATGAGATATCATGCAAGTTTACGTTACTAAATTAATCATTTAAATGACATCAGATTAGTTCACTCTGAAAGAATAAGAATGGACATATTAATTAATAATTTTTGAGATATCAATTTGATATTTTATATTAATGAAAACCTGAAAGCCTTGATCATGCAATAAATTTTACAATGTTTTTTATAATAATATTTTCCCTATTTTTATATTTTTTTTATACGTAAAAATTAAACATGATATCGGGGTTTATCTAAATCCTCTTGGTTCCCTATTTTTGTATTAAATCACTTATAAAATATCATATAAAATTAATTGAATTTTTAAAAAACTTTAGAGTAAATATGCTTGAAAATTTTATTAATTTTTATAATAACCAGCTTAGTTACTAAACCCAAAACTTTTACTCCTATTTTCTCTCAGCTTAGCTTTTTAATCAAATATGATACACACCCAAATAGAAGTACGATTTTGAACATCCAAGACATGTTACACTACAAAGAACTAGAACGTCAGCTGTCTCAAGTATTTGATCGGACATTGTGAAAACTTTTTTTATAAAGGACATTGTGAAAACTTTTTTTTTTTTATAAAGGACATTGTGAAAGCTGAACGAATTAAAGATAACTTCGTCCAAGAATTGAAATGCCACCAACAAGTTATGCTGGTCTTTCAATTACCTAAACTATATATACCCTGTTCTTAAAATTGATATTGGAAAACTAAAAATGCTTTTTAAACATTTGAAAGTTGAAACACCAAATAAATCTTTCAATACAATAACTGTTGCTCCAGAACCCTAGTTAATAATCCTAGCAACTACTTCATTCGTTTTCCATCTTTCATTAAATTGCATTTAAAATATTGCACGCTTGGTACACAAGTTTATTTCTAAATCAAATAACCAAGTTACGGGCACAGAAAGGAATATCAGGCGATTGGAGAGGTTAGGAACCCGTTATTAAAGTGACAAACCACGGTGGAAGAACTTATTACCTCGTAACCAACGGAAATTTAGACAAGGAGTTAAGGCTCAGTAATATCTCAGCTGAACATTGCCAACTTAAACAATTGTTTTCATAAAAAAAGATGACAGTAAACAATTTGGCTCGCTTAAAAAAATTGTTTGATCACCTATAAGCTCATCACCGACTATAACGTTGAAAGAATAGGCTCCACTTCACTTGAGGAAAGTACAGGCAACGAACAAGAACAAATAAACTACCAATGACGTTAAGAGTTCAAGTGTCCAAGTTGGGCGCAGCAACATAGATGGAATATTAGGTACCAGCAATGAACCAGAGACCCATCCAGCCACTAGAGCTCCAAACCTGTAACAGTACAAAAATAAAACAAAGTAGATGGTAATGGCAAATAGTAAAAAATATATGCATGCTCTAGCCCAATAGTGAAAAAACACAAGTTGGATCAAGTTACACAACTTACCCAATAATGAATGCTCTAGCCAAGCTCTTTGTCTTTTCGTTAAGAAAATATATGCATGCAGCCAAAGAGATTGCCACCTGTAGCAAAACAATAGTTCAGTCAACAAGCAATTATTAATGTCACAAAGGAAGCAGGAAGAGTAGAGACAGGCAGAGCAATGACAACTACTTAAAGTCTTCAATAATGTTCCCAGATGACAGGTATCCCCAAAAAATTGCATGAACTTCAGATCAAATATAGTTTATAGAACATATCACCTTAATATGTCTTAAAACACTTGTGAACAAATGAAAGGATAAGTAGACATGTATTAACAATGGTAATATTACCAAAGTAGATTGTTCCAAGTAGAAAGGAACTGAGTTCCCCTTAAGCAAAATCTAAAGTTCAAGTCTTTTATGAATTGGGTATGCACACATGCACACACAAGGAGGACAGTGCTGGTTAAATGGCCCCCCACCTGATTCAATTAGAATTAGTCGGGACCCAAAGTGACTACTTAATACTGAGGGTCTTGGACCAAAAATGAGAATATTGACACTTTATTGAAAACCTTAAATATGGGAATGGCCAAGCTGCAAATTGAGAATAAAATTATGCTTGATGGTTAAAGTACTAAACACCATAACCTGAAAGTCCGGTAGTCAGAAGACATAATCTGAGATTTCTATGCAACCTATAATGATAGTCAAAGACATAAATCATGTATACCAAGCATCCAACAGCCTTTGAAGCAAGGGTGAAGGGTATAATCTAGAGATCGGTAGTTGACTTAATCAAGCAATAAGGAGAACAACCCTGTTAATACATGCCTATTGAATTTATAATTTGGTTCTCTTTTAAAATTTATGGGTGTCACAATCCAAATATTCCTATAGAAAATGACACCTACAATTTTTGTTTTCTTTTTGAAAAATAAAATACAGTTTTATTCTTTGTATTTGATTATACACCACAGAGAAGTGAAAAACATAAGAAATTAAGAGCAAACCTGAAAAGCAGGTCCAGTTTCAGCAGAATTCATAATACTCCAGCCACCCATGAAGCCAAAGAGAAACAATCTTCTAAGGATAACTTCAGTCGGTGGAAGTTCAACAAAGCTTAGCAAGTTCTTCACCCATGGTGGAGACTCTTCTACTTTCTTTTTCAACTTGCTTTTCAAATTAATTTTTGTTTTCCTCCTCTGTACGAAACTTGCCATCAATATTTTTTCAAAAGCTGCTTCTATTGATTCTTCACTCCTCTCATGCCCAGAGTATTGTTGCAACAGAAAATTTCTTGATCCCCAGATTTCTTCTTCAGAGGCATCAGGGCTAATACCAAGGCGTCGGTAAGGATCCCAAACATTGGTTCGAGGGAATTTTTGAACATTCCCTGCAGAGAAAAATTATATATAAATACACATAAAAATAGTTTAATCGACAAGGAGGAAAATAATAGAAAGAAAAATAAACTAAGTAGCACAAATGCAGACTTTACGAATTAATATGAATCATGATGATCCAATTCAGATAAACTTCAGCTGTCAGACAATGACCTAAAAGTTATCAGGCCTTTTGAAATCATTCAACTAGCAACAAGAAGGGGAAATAAAACTAGTAATTAGTAAAGGCATGTTGTACATTGGATCAAATTCTGGAGCCAAAGTTTTGTTACTAGGTGCATAAGATATCTCTCGAGACAGGAATATTTAATGTATCTAATCAACTCAAGTCTGACTGAATACTCATACCTATATGCCCCAGCCCATCTAATCAATAAGACCAAGCTCCTCTTCAACAGAGTGACAGTTACCTCCCACAAAAATCTCACAGACAATGAAACTGCAATGTTTATTTTTTTGGTTGATCAACACTCAACAGCACAGCCTCCCTCTCTTGGAGGCAACTTTTTCAATTTGAATCTGTTGAGTCTCACCTTAACCTTTAGAGATGAAGTTTCTGGTGAATGTTTCCATAGGTGCCGTCCAGCTTAACTTAAGCTTTTGCCAGATCAATTAACAGCGATATTCATTACTTTTCTTTATTTCTCACCATGTATTTAGTCAGAAAATACTAAGACATCTGAAATAGTTCAGGAACATTGCTGAAAATACTATATATTTTAGTAATTTAATACATTGAAAAAGGAAAACTGTATTAATTCATATTAGATGCGAAAGTTCGAGGGCTAACAGTTACATCTGAAGGGAAAGATACTAAATAGGAATACAATCCATCTCAAATTACCATGTCCCAAGCAAAGCAAAACCTACCTTGGATTTTCCTTCTACTTATATACAAAAGGGAACTTAGCTTGAGCTAAAAATAAATAAAATTAGAAGCTTAAGCAAGGACTAGAAAACTAAGATTGGACAACTGAATTGAAGCCTAAACAACCTAGCGAATAAACAAACACATATTATGATGTACAATAGCGAAACCTTACTAAGAAAGCAAATTTATCAGCTCGTGACTATCTTAATAATAGGAAAAAATATTATATGATTGATAGGCTTGTTTAAATAAATGAACAAATTTGAGAGGCTTGAGGTGATACCTCCATAGGGCGTATCCACCGCGCATCTAATGCGAAATGAATTGTTGCGAAAGGTCGCTAGCTTCACCGCGTGTTCTTGGGGAGACCTAAAGAAACCCAAATCCATGAGATATGTACGAAACCGAAACAAATAACAATAAAGTAAAACTGATTAATTTGAAAATTAAAGCCAATCGAGCAAAGGAAACAAGGATAGAAAGAGAGAGGGGGGAGGGGAGGCGTACAGTTTCTTTGCGAGGAAAGCGGTAGAGAGGCTGGGAGGTGAAAGCGAAAGAACAACCATGTTGGCCGTTGTTGTAATTAACGGAGCGAAAACGATAAGAACGCCCTAACTCCTAACCCTAGTTATGTAAGAATAGCATGGTTGAGTCGATGAAAACTTGGAAAAGCAGAGGGAAAACGGAACGTCTTCTTCGTTTGGTTCCACCGGGCAGGGTGGAAGGAATAACGATAACAGATTACTTCTGTATCCTAGTGTAATCCATTTCCTGCTGGGGTACGCACTACGCACCCGTGCGCATACTACAAACCCCCTTATTTCTTAAAACAAATATTACGTTATGTTTAATTCTCTTAATATTGTAGTACTATTTGATTATTATTATTATTAAATATGTTTTCTGATTTTTATTAAAAAAACAAAGAATGTGCAATATTTTCTCTCTTTTATTTTAGTGAATAATTATAAATCTTCTTTACCTGGGTTCAATTTATATATTAAAAATACTTAATTATTATGAATTTTAATTATATAAAAATAAACATTATCATTCTAATTCACTTTGTTAATGTACTCACACCTATTTCTAATTAGAATGAATTATCACCGTATACAAAAAATTATTAATTTAAGAACAAAAAAATATTCGTTTCTTCTCTTTTAGTTAATTTCTTATAAAGATATTATATTAATTTCAAGTTTAATCTTAAAAAAACATTTATTTTTTATCCCTCATGCTCTATCTTCAAAATCAATCAACCCACATACAATTAGATTTTAATTAGACTAATTAAGTTGTTCTATCTTTAAAAACTCATCACCATTGTAGTCCTTTAGATTTTAATTAGATTAATTAAGATCTTTAAGTATACTCTCATTCACAATCAAGTCATCAATCATTGGTCAAATACACAAAGTGGTAGATGTTATAGGCTGACTTGATTAGTTTCTGAATACATATATACTTGATTCAATCTGAATGCATATATACTTGATTAGTTTTTGACTTCCCCTCATTAAATTAAATTTGTATCCTATAACTGAAACATAGAGGTTTATATTAGAAAATGATAAAAATTAAAATAATATTATACTTTTTGACTTGATCCAACCTTTTCTTTAGAATATCATAATCTTTTCCTTTTCCTTTTTGGGTTATAAAAGAGGTCCAAAAAGTAGTGTGGCAAAGGAGGCCTAAGTGCAAGCAGTGTAGCTTGGTTATCACTGGGATTTGAACCTAGGATCAACTGATCATGTAGTCTCTATCTCTAAGAGTCTTTATATCACTTAGCAATAGTCATGAAAATGTAGTAATGCCTTGGTGTAATTCCTGAGATAATCTGTAGGTTCATTTAGGGTCATTATATCAATAGGACCAGCCAATTTAACGTATTTGTATGTTTTCCCAATGATTTTAGCATATTTTCTTTAATCTCGAGATATATGGCCCAATTTAACATATTATAGTTGTTTTTCTGACTTGTTTTCTTTTGGCTTTCTATATATGTATATGATAATTTTCAAACATTCCTGACTTTTGTCACCAAATGACCCTAAAGTCATGATCATTGGTGCTGCTACTTGTTTTCGGGTTCCACTCTCTCCACAAATTTTTTTCGACAACTTGATAGACAACAACAAACGAGCCAAGGTTCAAAGCCTAAAATTCATACATCATATGTTCTATTTGATACTAAATTTCAATCTTGCATTGATATACTTTCATATTATTTTCATTTGGTTTGATTGTGAATTTTTTAGAGAGATGAATTGTCACTTTTTGATCCTATATATTTAAAGTGAACACATTAGTAAACACCATTCCTTTTTTTTTTTTTTTTTTACAGAAACCATATACAATTCTTATTCATCTAATTATTTACGAAAACCATGTTAGTATGTACCATTCCTAAAACTATAAGGTTGATTTTTTTTTGTTTTGAACATAATATGATGTAGTTAATTTATAAGAAGCTACGAAAACACATTGCAAGTCATCATGTGTTGCTACTCGATCCAATTTTGGCCACAATATGATGCAGTTTTTATTTCCTTAACACATTATGATGCAGTTTTTATTTTCTTCTAAATGATTTTGTTTTTGTGGATTAATGAAATAACATCATTATCTTGCGAAAACAACCACATCTGGTGATGTTATTCAACCTATTATCTACTATAAAATGTTTAGGCCAGCAAAATACCATTTTAGCCTCAATAAATTTGAGACACCTGTTTAATTGGAGGCCATTTTTATCTTCTACCAACTCTTTACTCACTCCTCTCCTTCAATAATACCAATGTCACCTAGCCATCATTGATATTAAAATAAGCCTAGATTACATATCAGCGAAAAATTATGGATATAATGTAATTAATGATTTATTTTTTTTTGAATCCATTGCATGCACTATATTCAATCAATATATGTCCTCTATTAAAGGATAGGTGTTGGCAAGCAAAACAAAAATTTACATTGTTCTAGAGTTTGTTGATGGGGGAGAACTATTTGACAGAATAGTAAGTTTGATTTACCTTTCTATTACACACATAAAATATATTCCTCTTACATTGCATATTAATCTTTTTATTTAGTTTTATCAATATTCTACACGGACAATCTTTCATCTGAGTACATATAATTCTTGGATTGCTTCTTTGATTTATAGGCTGCAAATGGGAGACTTAAAGAAGATGAAGCAAGAAGTTATTTCCAACAACTTATTAATCTTGTTGATTACTGCCATATTAGAGGTGTGTATCAGAGAGATTTGAAGGCCTCTCAACTTCCTTAATCTTTTCTCCTTGGCACCATAACTTTTAAATTTGATTGATAGGGCTAATCAGGTTTTAATTATTTTATAGTCATTTTTAATGTATTTTGCAGCCTGAGAATCTTCTAGACTCAAATGGTGTCCTTAAAGTTTTACATTTTGGTTTGAGTACATACTCACAGAAAGTAAGATGATTTCAGCCATACTGGATTGATACAAGTTTCATGTTATTTGATTTTTGATTTAGACATTGAAGTTGCCTAAGGTTAAAATTTAGCTGATATTAAAAAAATCTTTAATCATTATAGCATCTCACTAAAATTATTTGGGAGTATCAAACAACTCATAAATGGTAGTTTGTTTCTCTTTGAATATACATACATCTCATTATTCATTTTAGATCGTATTTTCTTGCAACTAATTAACTTAACATAGTGTTACAAGGTTAATTTCATAGTCATGTGGACTTGATTTTGGATAATATCTTAGATAATATTTCATTTTTAAGTTTCCAAGTTTTGATATTAAGACAACTAGTTTTGTTAGAAAGCTCTTGGTGCTATGGAAATGTTTGATCTTACTTTTCACTTGAGTCATCTACTCTAGGGGTGATTCATTTGCATATAGCTTTGGGAATCATGTTTTTTAAATTCTTACATAATGCAGGAGGATGAATTGCTCTGCACTTGAAGGAGCTCAAGGATTTGCAGAAGGATCCTCCTACGTCACGTAGGTCAGCTTTTTGATTCCTATCTTTGTTACATGTGTTTATAGATGTGCTAAAAAAGGTATTTGACTTATCAATATATATTATAGATGCAGACAACACATGCTCTTTATTCTGTTACATGTGTTTTTTTTTTCACTTTCTCTACTGAGTGTGGCAACACTTTGTTTTTGTATTTTGTTCTTAAGAAATCTTCCATATGTGCTCTTCATTTATTTTGTTCAATATATATTTATACACGTGTGTATGTTTGGTATGAAGATTAAATTGGATTGAGCTTATGCAATGTTTGTCTAAGTTGGGTGTTCTCGGCTTTCACTCTCTTAATATTTTAAAGATTAGTACCAGGTTTCAAGAAGAGAACTTGTAGCCTCTACACCTTGTTGAACAAGCATGTAATAGAAACTTGTGCTGGGTATTGTCAAATCATTTTGTGTTTTCTCTTTCCCTTCCCCTTTCTCTTTTTCTCTTTCCAATTCTAAACCTTGTGCTGCCTTAAAGAAAAAAAAAAGTGTTTTGTCTTTTTCTCCTTTTCCATTTATTTTTTGAATCCGTTTTTGTATTTGATAGTAAAGGAAGATGAGAAAACACAGTTTTATTCAGTAAGATGTTGGTATCAATTTGAAGTCTGACGATCACAACTTAAGAGTTCTTTACTTTTGGTAAGTCTTCTCATTTCTCTTTTCAACTATTTGGTAGTACAAAATAAATTTATATATAAAAATGGATATCTTGTTCTCTATATACATGGTTCATTTCTCTTCTCTCCCTTATTCCTCTTTTTTCTTTTAATGTTTCATTCATATGATTTTATTAGTTTTTGTTGTTCCATTGATTTTGGTGTGGCTTAATTGATGGGTTATGGAGAAATAGCTAAATATTTATTTGATTTATTTTATACTACTTTGTGGATTGAAAGCTATGTGTTTGGTTAAATGCTCAAATGTACTTTGAGATTTTCTTTGGCTATTCAGAAAAGATTTCTACTCATTTGTTCTTTTAATGTTATATCTGGATAATATTATATGAGTCTTTGTACATTTTGTTTGAATGATATTGTGCTTTTTTATTCGTTTTTTGGACTGATTTATGAGTTGCAAGTTATGTGTTTGATCTAATGTCCAAATGAACTTTGAAATTTTCTTTGGCAAGGTTTATTGGTTGGTTTTTTTTTTTTTTAAATATTAACGTTACATTCAGTGCATACTCATTATCACGTTACATTCAAAATATGATCATTTAAAATGTGTCTGGTTTTTTTGTGCTTAATATCTATATCTTTTTACTTTGCAGGTTTTTCTGGAAAGGAAGAATGGAAGAAGAAAAGAAGTGTCTGAGTATCTTTTCGCTTTGTTTAGTTAACTTCTTTCTTTCATAGTATTTCATTTTTCTTGTTTTTATGATTTTTTTTCCATATGAAAATAGGAACTTGGACTGCTATACTACAATATGATAAAAGAAATGTATATATAATTTGTGTTTTGTTTGTTCATGGTTCATTTTTTGAATTGATAATTTGGTTTTTCTTAATTATAAATCTAATTATTTTTTGGTATGTTTTGTAATTACGGTAATAAGGGTTTGAAGTTTCTTGATTTGGTTTAAGATAAATGCACTATTGCTCTAGAAACCCTTTAGTTCAATTTTTTCTTTCATGGTATTTCAGTTCTTTTATTTTTATGATTTTTTTTCATATGAAAATAGGGAATTGGACTCCTATACTTCAATATGATAAGAGAAACATATATATAATTTATGTTTTGTTTGGTCATGTTACATTTTTTGAATGCACAATTTGATTTTTCTTAATTAGAAATCTAATTATGTTTGGTATGCTTTGTAATTATTATATCTCATGTAGTAAGGGTTTGAACTACAAACCCATTAGCTCAATTATGGTAAATATTCAAATGTTAATACATATGTTTTAACTTTTTTTAGTGGATAAGTTTAGAATGATGTATGATTTTTGGATTATATTATCTGTATTTTATTTTATTTTCTTTGAAGTTTAGGTATGGAAGAGGTTATAAAAGTTTAGATTAATTTTTTTTTTACAATCCCACGGCAAAAAACTGCAGAACAAGATATGAAGACAGAGCAGTTAGAGACTAATTATAGTATATAAAAATTAACCTTTATCACAAAAAGTATAATTAAGCTTTTTTTTAAGGAATTTAAGCTTTGTTTTTACTTTCATTTTCATATTGAAATACCTTTCTCTTAAAATAATTCTCGTGCATACAAACCCTCTCCTCTACATTCATTTTAACCGCGAGA